>NW_027126284.1:70244-90244 GCF_037325665.1 Littorina saxatilis | reverse complement strand
TTTTATTTCCAAACGGTGTTGTAGGGAAATTGTGGGAAAAATGGAGGGTTTACATTAACAAAAAACTTCTTACGATCTTCTAAATTCTTTCACAAAAAGACAAACAATAACAATCCCCACTCTAGAACTATACTCCAGAACTATAATCTAGATCCTCACTCCAGAACTATACTCCAGAACTATGATCTAGATCCTCACTCTAGAACTATACTCCAGAACTATACTCTAGATCCTCACTCTAGAACTATACTCCAGAACTATACTCCAGAACTATACTCTAGATCCTCACTCTGGAACTATACTCCAGAACTATACTCTAGATCCTCACTCTGGAACTATACTCCAGAACTATACTCTAGATCCTCACTCTAGAACTATACTCCAGAACTATACACTAGATCCTCACTCTAGAACTGTACTCCAGAACTATACTCTAGATCCTCACTCCAGAACTATACTCAAGAACTATACTCTAGATCATCACTCTAGAACTATAATCCAGAACTATACTCTAGATCCTCACTCTAGAATTATACTCCAGAACTATACTCTAGATCCTCACTCTAAACTCTGTTCTAACCCTAACAATCCTCAATCTACTGAATCTCAATCTACAAAAAAACAATCTACCAAATCTAACTGAACCCCACTGAACCTAACAGAAACTAGTCTAACAAAACCCCATCTAACGAAACCCCGTCGACTGAACCCCGTCGCACATTCTGCCCACTCTGCAAAACACAGAATGCACGCCGTAAGCATACATATAGACAACTCAACAATTTCAACCACCACAAACTAAATCATCTTACAACAACAAACCACGTAATTCCTTCTAAATAACATGCCTACAATACAGTTCTCTCAAACTTTCAACGGTTTTCTAAAACATTCAATAAACAAACCAATTTTCACGAACATTCGACTCACACAACAATCTACTTGAACATTCAAATAAATCCTCCCAAAGCATGTCACAACCCGCATACTTTAATGCTGTTTTACCCATTGTATAAAAAGAATAACATATGAATAACATACCCGTCACAGAAAATTCACATTGCTGTTCCCTTTCCGCCCGTAGCAGACTTGCCACGCGACCGCTCACCAGACAACACGTCTGTTCTGCTCAACAAGCATCAGCGAAAGTGAAGGCCCCAGCCCACAACATCACGCGATCCTACGTCACAAGGTCAAAACAAACTCAACCCAGAGGGGTGTCAGGTACCAAAAAACGGTCATGTTACCTATGCAAATTAAAGAATCGGCTCTTCCGCCAGACCATTTCAAAACAGACAAAGCACAGTCTCGGAAACCTGAAGGGATCCCCGATAGTACAGGTTTGAATCCTCGATAGCACAGAGGTACCATGAGTTCTCCAGTTTACGGATACGCAAAAGTACATGTGTACCGTAACTGTCGTTCAGTCACAAGCTTACATCTGTTAAGACACAAACCCATGATGGTGGATACTACTAATCTCAAAGTTGCCGACTGGTATAGGGCCTTGTCTTTGAAATGTGCGACAACCACGCAAAATGCAAAATGCTAGCGGAATCAACTTTTCTTGACTCTGTGGCATACACGTTAAATATATGATCTCTATGGATTAAGTATCTTTAAGCCGATTTTCTGGCATATGGTTATCTGTGTCTTTTTAATATAATTTTGTATGCAGATCCGCCAACAGAAAAACCGCTTATCAAGCCACAGGAAGGAGAGCTTGTAAGGAGGGGAGACAAGCTGACCTGCACCGTGGAAGGAGGGAAGCCTGCAGTGAGGTCTGTTCACTTCCATTGCCTCCATCCAGTTCTCCCTGACGAAGAAGATGAGATCAAGTTGACGACGGTGTCCAGTTCAGTCACAGTGGATCTTGCTGAAAACAACAAAGAACTGGGGATAATATGCTTTTGTAATGCTACTTGGAAGACGAGGCCTGCATTGTATCAACTCACTGCCACGAGTTTGTTTTGTTTCGACAGTGAGTTGTTTGTTTGTTTGTTTGTTTGTTTTATTAAGCTTATATTGCAGATACTAGCTGGAAGAAGCTGGTATATATAAGTTAAATGTATCAAGGCAATGTAAGGGATTAATCCACTCGTTTTGAATCTATAGCAATTACATTCATAGTTTGCTAGACCAGACTTTAATAGTGAACATGTTGATAATTTCAGATTTGTAATTTTACAAACTTCACATGTGTTCAAAATATACTGTTCAAAAAAAGAAACGCATAGTTGCTACTTGCCAAATTTGTTTTATTTTTCGAAAAAATTAACAGAAAATCTAATATTTAGATTATTTGTTTGAAATTTGGTATGGACACAGTTGAATGCACACACAGTTCATTTGCATCTTCAAATCAATCAGTCAATCAATACGATTGGGTGCCGAGGCTGTCAAGTCAGTAGGGGGTGTGACTGCCTTGAGCAGCAACAACTGCCCGGCACCTTCTGGGCATGGACTGGATCAGATGCCGGATATCTTGCTGTGGGATGGTGTCCCACTCCTCCTGAAGTGCCTGCAATAGATCGCGGTGATTTGCCGGCGCTTCTTCTCGCCTGCGCACACGTCTGTCCAATTCATCCCAGAGGTGTTCTATCGGGTTCATGTCTGGCGACATGGATGGCCAGGGAAGCACCTGGACATGGTGGTCGGTGAGGAACTGGGTGGTGAGTCGTGCTGTGTGCGGGCGAGCGTTGTCCTGCTGGAATATGGCATCCTGGTCAGCCAGAAGAGGAAGGGCGTGTGGGCGCAGAATTTCCTCCACGTATCGCTGGGCAGTTATGCGACCTTGGACGTGCACCAGGGTGCTCCTTCCAGCGGTATTGATCGCCCCCCACACCATGACGCCTCCACCACCATGAACGGGTGCCTCATCCACACAGTTGGGCGCGTAACGTTCGTTTACTCTCCGGTAGACCCTCCTCCGACCATCATGTCGCTGGAGCAGGAACTAGGACTCGTCGCTGAACCACACGTGTCTCCAGTGATTCCGGACGGTCCAGCGAAGGTACTGGTTGCCCCACTGCACTCGGTTCTGGCGATGTCAAACCAGCTTCATGCAGGCGGTTCCGCACGGTCTGGTCCGATAATCGGTGTGGCCCGGGGAGAGCCTGGACAGAAGATGAGGCCGACAGGAAACGATTCCGGAGGTGGCGGAGCCGTATGAAGCGGTCGTGAGCAGCAGTTGTCGCCCTTGGTCTTCCCGCTCGTGGCAAGTCAGCAACGGAGCCAGTGGCTTGAAACCTGACCCACAGTCTACTGATGGTGCTCTGGGACACGTGGAAGTGCCTGGCGATTGCACTTTGACTTTGGCCTGCTTGTAAACGACCCAATGCAATTTGGCGGTCTTCTCTGCTCAATCGGGCCATCTTTCGTCGCTGAATTGTCGTCTGATTTCTTTGTGGCGAACAATCCGCTTTTATGGGTTTTGGAAGACATGGTGAGAGCTCAATATTCCCCGAGTTTCACGAGATTACACTGAAGCATGACGAGTGGTCATGCCAAATGAGCAATTTTGACATTGTAGCCACTGATAACGCATGCGTCACGTGCAGAGCTCACTTGTGGCAATGGACGAAAGGTCGACGACCAGATAAACATTTTCTGCAGTTTGGTGGATATCCTTGTAGCCATATAACTAAATTAACCAAATATTACAAGCTATGCGTTTCTTTTTTTGAACAGTATAGCAGAATTAGCACCCTACAAGGTTTAAGTAAGTTGATTCCACTTTAACCAATTCGACAAACACTCGTTCTGCTTTCCCTTTTCCTTACACAGATATTATGTTTAAACAGCTGTAAAGGATACGCCCATGTTGTTATTTTTGTATGCAAAGTACTTGTCCACATTGGTTTTACTTCTCATGTGTTTGTATGGAAAGTTAATAAGCGGATCATTTGGCTGTTTATTGTGGGTGAGGAAAATAATTATGTGGGCTCCCACAAATTAAAATCATATGCATATTATTCGGCTTCATGCCCATGCATACTAAAAAACACACAACAACTGTTTGTTGAATTTGGTTTTTATCATGACATATTTCAGACAAAGTGGCTGTGCACAGTTTGTCGATGAATGGAACTGACAAACCAGCCATCGTAAACGGAAACGACCACGTCACCTTAAATGTAATCTGCAGAGCTGTTGGATGCCCTAGACCAAACGTGACCCTGGCAAAAGGCACGGATTCTTTCGCTGCTCGTGATATTCAATATCAGATGACCGGACCCTTGAGTTATGAAGCAATGTTGACACTGTCCGACGTCCAGTGCCGTGACATGGGAGAATACACCTGTACCGCCGACAACGGGATTGGTGAAACAGATACAAGAAGTATCTGGCTGAACGTGAAATGTAAGGAGCTGCTGCCATACGCAGTTATAAGTAGATGTATGACAGAAGGCATGTAAATGAAATACCCTTAGCAAAATAAAGCTGGATGTTGCCTTCTGAAATTTGCGGAACTTCAAATGAAAGTTAGACCAGTAACATCAGGGTGTTCAGCATGCTCTATCTTAAAAGTAAGATAAAGAAGTGTCGAGTAATGGGTGGTGTTTTTAAAATTGTTATCAAAACCAGTTGCCGTTTCACACCATAAAACGTGTTCCTTGTTAACTTGACCTTGTCATAAACTTTTAACTCAGTGATTTGTTTTTTTAGGCCCGCCAGGAAATGTGTCCACAGTCTCATGGAATTCTACAGAAAGACGACTGGAATTCACCTTGGAGGCTTACCCAGTTCCGACAATGTTTTTCTTCATACATTATGGTAACCGTTCATCTGATTCTGGTCGAGTTGTTCCTTTGGAGATGTTCTTGACAGAGTGTAAACAGGATACCGTGAGAATGTTCATGGTGAACTGTCACGTCACACCACTTAGTGTTCCCAAGCATCTGCTAGGATTCTACAGAGCAAACGTGCACAACAGTCTCGGTAGTGCTGAGTTTACATTCACCCTCCTGGAACAAGCAGGTGAGTCATTGAGAAAAGTTATTTGATATGGGAATTGTAAAAACATAATAACGTTTGGAAGCTGAACAAGCTGTGCTGGAAAAGGCTTTATTATTGTTTAATTGTTTATTAATGTTTATTATCATAGCAAGTATGGTACATGAAAACTAGTTTGTCCTTGCAGGGGCGGGGATATAGCTCAGTTGGTAGCGCGCTGGATTTGTATTCAGTTGGCCTATGTCAGCGTGAGTTCGATCCCAGGTTCGGCGGAAATTTATTTCACAGAGTCAACTTTGTGTGCAGACTCTCTTCGGTGTCCGAACCCTCCCCCCGTGTACACTACATTGGGTGTGCACGTTAAAGATCCCACGATTGACAAAAGGGTCTTTCCTGGCAAAATTGCTTAGGCACAGTTAATAATTGTCTACCTATACCCGTGTGACTTGGAATAATAGGCCGTGAAAGGTAAATATGCGCCGAAATGGCTGCAATCTACTGGCCGTATAAAATTTCATCTCACACGGCATCACTGCAGAGCGCCTAGAACTGTACCCACGGAATATGCGCGATATAAGCCTCATTGATTGATTGATTGCAGTATTGGCAAAGGTCAACACGCACGGCGTCTTACATGAGTGGGTTCTGCTGCAGCAGTTGATTAATGCATAGCCTCGCAAACTTATGTTGTTGTTTTTATCTTTCAAAATGGTCATTCGACAAGATGTCTGAATTTACACTGTTCACATTTTTGAGGTGATGACACCAAGGCTTCTGGGAAAGCTACGTTTGCGGCTGTGGGTTGTGTTCTTTCCATTTCCTTCATCGTTATTGCCTCTGTCGTCATCTGGAAGAAACGTCGTGGGCTACAGTCACTGTGTATGTTTCCATAGTGGTTTTAAAGACTCAATTACTCAACTACTCAAATGTTTAAGGACTTCAACATCTGATTAACCGTGTGTGTGTGTGTGTGTGTGTGTGTGTGTGTGTGTGTGTGTGTGTGTGTGAGTGTGTTGGGGGGATGTGTGTGTGTCCCTGCCTGCCTGGTTGCGTGCGTGTGTGTGTGTGTGTGTGTATGCGTGTTTGTATGCCTGCCTGTTTGTCTGTCTCTCTGTCTGTCTGTGTCTATCTACGTGCGTCTTAGCGTGCCAGTGTGTCCATGCAGGCTCTTAGTGCGACTTCACACATTGATCAATTATCACCCTATACAAACACGCTCACATATTTGGGGTTTATTCTCTGATGATGAAAATCCCTTCTCATGTACAGGGCGACACATTACAAGGACTCACTCAACCAGAGACCGAACATCGGGTATTTATGCTGAAATTGACGAGTATCCCATGAACCAACACTCCCATACAACACCTCAAGGTTCTATACCTGTAGGACCTCCTCCGTCCAGACCGCTGCCTCTTCCACCTGCTGCAGGAGAACCCACTCATCCAGGTAAATCACACCTGCAAGACTCTCCAAGGGACACCGCTTCATCTCAGCTGTTTATTTCGAAAGCCTCCATCTCTACTGAGATCCATGACCAGCATCACGACGCTTCCTTAGCAATGGGCGGTAAGTGATTGTGCTGTGATGTGTTCGTCTGGTATATGTTATATGAAGAGTCTGGAAGATTCATATACACGTTTTATTTGTTTTAGCATTTGTTGTTGTTTCCTGGTTGTGTTTAAAGTTGTTGGGAAAAACTGTTTATATGTGTCATCAGTTATCAGCTCAGCCACTTTCTATTACTTACAATAACACATTTTGATAAATAAAAGATGCATCAAATAAACCTTCTGATATTTATAAGATATTAATGTGTAGTTTCCTTTCTTTTTGATCAGCACATGCTTCTTTGAATGTAGCATCTCAAAGCAACCCAATCTTTTGCATTGCTGATAACACAAAGACCCACATGTGCTCCTAAACAGAAAAAACCAGATTGGAGAAGCACATGTTTCTATTTAATCTGCATTTTGTGTCATCGTAGGTCATGTTTACCGTAACGCATATTTAGTTTTGTTGATGTCGATATGCAGCCATACCCAAAACTAGAACTGGTTACAATATGTATATGTGTAGTCAAGTGCACTTCGCTACCCTAAACACTCTGACGATCGTATAGCGAAACCGCCTAGTGCCGAACAAATGGAGGCATCAACTCTGCAGCAGACGATACGGTGATGCGCGCGCACCTCACTGGCGCAATATCTATCATAATGCATTCCCCCATATATCTACTTCTATCTTTCAACATTCCTTTTATCTTTGATATGGTCCTAAATATATTTAGGTTTGCATAGAAGTCGACGATTAGGCTAGGTGGCTGCATATTATTGTGTTATTTACGATAATGTTTCGAACTGACCAAAGCGTCATTTTGATTTTGACCGGTTCCATGTACCGTTGAGGGTAATTGAATCTCACAAAGTTATCTTTGTCTTTTTGTTCAATGTTTTGTCATTTTTGTATCACTATTACATATCCCGTACCTATGTTGCATGTGATTTTAGCTTTTTTTGTAAGAATTTGGTTGAAATAGGTGATGCTTGGTTTCTCTTCGAAGATTCAGAATTTAAGTGCACATGTACTCGCGCCGGAATGTGGCCGATTCCATTTACTTTCGGACTTATCCGTTTCGTACTAAGTCACTGTATAATTTCCTTCATGATACGCATATCATAATGTGTGTCTAGGGTTCTTCTTGTTATGTGTATGATTATGAATTTGTCCAATATCCCAGTTTAGCGAGTTTTGTAATTTTCTGCACTGAAGTTGGTCCAATGCCTTCACTAGAACCATTATTTTTGTAAGTTTTATCGAAATGTTATTATTGCGATGGAAAGATAAAGGTCAGGGCCGGACTACCGGGGGGGGGGGGGGTTAAGGGGGTTGCGCAACCCCCCCCCCCCCCTAGTCTAAACATGTACCTCACTTATTTAAAACGTTTTTTATTATTGTTTATTTTATGCTGTTTCATGCAAGGAGCGACCATTTTCCTATCTCAGAATATGACCTACCCATCAGCTTCAGGGGACGAAGCCCCCTGACCCCCACAAGGGGCCCTGCCCCTTGACCCCGCAAGGGGGAACATCCCCCTGGACCACCACTGGCAACCCCCCCCCGTCCTCTTAGCCTAGTCCGGCCCTGAAGGTCGTAGCTTTAATTTGATGTATTGTTTGTTAGGATTTGGTATGTATCTGTTTAAATAACGTAGGGTAAAGCTAGTGTAACAAACACAGATTCCGTGTTTCTGGCCGTATTCAGGCCGATTTCCTTCCCCCATAGCCTGTGCTTTATATGCAGTCCGCGCCTGGGCTATAAGTATAGGCCGAACTCCCGGCATAAGGATCCATTCGCTCATAGCAGCTAAAAATCTCACTACATTTGCTTATCTGTCTACGGGTTTTTCCTTTGGCCTCTACTTTTTCTTGCATTGTTTTCTTGTACAACAAATAAAAAGTTGAATCAAGACACTTGGACTTGAGCTTCATTCTCACTATCTTCCACTCCTCCACTACATAATGTATATGACTATAATACGGTCTGTTCTCTTTTCCAGCATGCGGCATTTCAACGTCCATCTTGGCAATGTCCATGGAAACAGTCAATATGGTAATAATAATAATAATAATAATTGTCAGTAAGTACTGGTGTCACATGACTGATGTGAACCAGTTGATTGGCTAAAGGCGATGCGCTAAAACTGTTAGCGCACTCTTGGAGTGCGCTAACTTTTCCACATAGCGTATTCTTGCGCCCTTTGCCTAAGCAAGACTGTGCTCTCATCCTCAGAATTAATTAATGACATGTAGCTTATATTCTCCACAATACCAAATGACCATAAATTCCCTGCTTCTCAATTAAAGCAGAAGTGGGGTTTTTTCTGACAGATTGCATGTGCCTGTGCCAGTGCCAGTGATCTAAAAAAAATAGAAGCCGCTGTGTTTCATCTAATTTTCGCCGACTTGCATAGATTCTTCTCATATGCTGTGTTAGTGGCATGTAGCTTATCATCCACATTACCAAATGATGAGTTAGTATACAATTCCCAGCGGCTAACAGAAAACACAAGTGTTATTCCGATAACGTACCAGCTAGACCAGTTTGGAAGACTGACTCGATCGACTCTGTAGCAGACAACACAGAAATACGACTACATCAGTTCAGTGAATGAATGGTTTCAGAATTATTATTTCAAACCAAGAACAATCGTAATCGAAAACGTGTAAGTTTCAGAACGTTCGTACCATAATAAGATTTATTAGCAGCCTGCCTCATGCGTACAGACTCAGTGCAGACTGCAGTCGTTCCATTGCCCAGGTTGGCAGGTAGCCTAGCAGACGACATTAACCCCGCTCAGCAAATTAACATGTTGGGCAAATTATGTGAACGAAAAAACGATGGGGATATAATACGTGTAGGGTTCAGAGCATTCTTACCGTTCATATTTAGTATCAGACTCCCCGATGAGTGAAGATAGAACACGAGAAATATGCCACATTTGTTTTGAAAATGTGCGAACCGTCGAGTCCCGCTTTGAGTCAATTCAAGGGGAGTCACTCCGTATAGTCAATCCGTCGAAGCTCGACTGGAGGTTTCGAATCGCAAATAATGAAGAGCCTTTCTCCGAGTTCAAATGAGGTCTCTCTGAAAGATCATCACTGTTCAGATTAACGCTACACTGGAATTTACCAACAGAAATTAAAATGCGTGTGACGAAAGCACGACACACTTGAGACACCCCACACAAAAGTAGATCTTTACTGTGCACGACCTGACCACACAGTTATGCCTATTCAAATGCGCATTGCAAAATGTGCGTTTGGAATCTTCTTTTTTCTATGGCGGTACTGACAATATCGTTATTGAAACAATCCCAGTGCACTAAGGGATTTATAGAGCAAATCTCGAAAATAATTATTGAACTCAGCGCTATGCGCTTCGTTCAATAATGAATTTTCTCGATTTGCTCTATAAATCCCTTAGTGCACTGGGATGTCTCAATAACTTAAATAATAATAAAGTGTATTTATATTGCGCCTATCCCTTACAAAAAACAAAAATATTTGGCTCTAAGCGCATTACAATGCCGATTTTGTAAAAATAATTCCTGTGTGTATAATAAGCTTTTGAATTTCCTTCGGTCATTCGTGAATATGATAGTGTGTCATCATCGTATTGTATCTTATTTTACTTATCTTATCTGATCTGTCTCTCCCTCTCCCCACGCCACTTTCTATATATCTCACTCTCTGTCTTAATGTCTGTCTATCTGTCTGTCTGTCTGTCTGTCTCTTTCTCTGCCTGCCTGTCTGTCTGTCTGTCTGTCTCTCTCTCTTTCTCTCTCTCTCTCTCCCTCTCTCTCTCTCTCTCTCTCTCTCTCTCTCTCTCTCTCTCTCTCTCTCTCTCTCTCCCTCTCTCAAAGTTTGTTGTTCTTTATCGATGATTTTTGCGTTTCGTGTATTCATGCTCTCAGTCTGGCAATATATCTCACTCCCCCACGCACACAACTCCCCCCCCTCGCCCACGCACACACTCAATTTCACGCACAGGCACATGATGCCTTTAATTTCTTGTTTATACAGATTGCTAACGATTCAACAGACGAAATGGATCCGTACAATAAACTGCGAGAGAGAGAACCTTCCTGTGTCAAGGATTTAACCTACAGCCACACTGAAATGGTAAATATGCATTTGATAGTATGGTCCGAAGGGACATACGTTACACAACGCATACCTGCCGATTGTTGTTCTGTTGTTCCCTATATTCTGTTTACATTTAGTCAAGTTTTGACTAAATGTTTTAACGTAGAGGGGGAATCGAGACGAGGGTCGTGGTGTATGTGTGTCTGTGTGTCTGTGTGTGTGTGTAGAGCGATTCAGACTAAACTACTGGACCGATCTTTATGAAATTTGACATGAGAGTTCCTGGGTATGATATCCTCACACTTTTTTTTTCTTTTTTTGGATAAATGTCTTTGATGACGTCATATCCGGCTTTTCGTGAAAGTTGAGGCGGCACTGTCACGCCCTCATTTTTCAACCAAATTGGTTGAAATTTTGGTCAAGTAATCTTCGACGAAGCCCGGACTTCAGTATTGCATTTCAGCTTGGTGGCTTAAAAATTAATTAATGACTTTGGTCATTAAAAATCTGAAAATTGTAAAAAAAATATTTTTTTTATAAAACGATCCAAATTTACGTTCATCTTATTCTCCATCATTTGCTGATTCCAAAAACATATAAATATGTTATATTTGGATTAACAACAAGCTCTGAAAATCAAATATATAAAAATTATTATCAATTTTTTTTTCGAAATCAATTTAAAAACACTTTCATCTTATTCCTTGTCGGTTCTTGATTCCAAAAACATATAGATATGATATGTTTGGATTAAAAACACGCTCAGAAAGTTAAAACGAAGAGAGGTACAGAAAAGCGTGCTATCCTTCTCAGCGCAACGAATACCCCGCTCTTCTTGTCAATTCCACTGGCACTGCCTTTGCCACGGGCGGTGGAGTGACGATGCTACGAGTATACGGTCTTGCTGCGTTGCGTTGCGTTCAGTTTCATTCTGTGAGTTCGACAGCTACTTGACTAAATGTTGTATTTTCGCCTTACGCGACCTGTTTTGTTTTTCATCCAGTATTAGCATTCATACACACACTTAGACACGGGCACAGCTAGAGACACAAAGCAAGTTATCCATACTCAGACACACAAAGGCACTTATCTCTGTCTCTCTGTCTCTCTCCCCCCCTCCCACTCTCTCATTCACACACAAACACACACACACACACACACACGCACGCACGCACGCACGCACGCACGTACGCACGCACGCACACACACACACACACACAATCACACACATACACACACACACACACACACAAACTGATCTAAGTCTAACCAATGGACTGATTGTATAGACTATTGATGCTTTCAGCCTACAGAGGGAAGCCCAGACGAGGCTGAAGTGTACAACCATTTGTCGCAGGGCAGAGAAGCCGCACGGGATCAAGATCCTACCTACAGCCACACCGACACCACTGTCTAAATGCTCTGATAAAACAATTGAAATCAGCAACTTAAAGTTTACACTTGAACTTCTTTGCCCCCAACACACACAATAGTGTTCAGCAAACAAGGACGCAAACTATGAATGATAGTTTGCTTTTGTTTTTCATTCATTGCTATATGTTTACCGACCAAACGATGTATAGTTTTGGCTACTTTTTGACAGTTTTTAGCTGAAGATATCAGTCACAAGAAGCACATGGCATTCCTTTGGATACCGACGACCCTTAACCTTAACTGAAACACAATCTGTGTTTTGCATTCAGACATGTTCGAACAGTCAAAGCAACGTAGGCATACCAGCAACACGGAACATCGAATCCAACGCGTATCTTACTCATTCGCAGCAGACGTGGCTTGTGTATAAGTTAAATCCTTTAATATCCTCCACATTACTATTTTCCTTTGGCTATTGACGTTTCAAGGCAACCGTGTTTGTACCACTCTGGTTTACATAGACTAGGCTATAATTGACGAGAGTTCAACGTACGGCAGAGATTGGCTGCCCAGCTGTCATGATCGACATACACGAGGTGACACACCCATTACGAGAAATGTATGAAGTGTTGGAGCAGATCAAATACAATAGTCTTAGAGCTGTACATAATTATCATTATTTAGACAGTGCTGAAACACAAACAGGAGTGTGCAAGCGTTGAGTAACACCATTTGAGGCATGCTTCATTTTATTACAGGTTTGTTTTAATAGGTTTGTGCCTTGAGCTATGAAGCCACATTTGTAAATAGTGCAAGAAACGACGGATTTGTGTTTGTTTAACTAGTTTGGTTTACTCTTCTCGACTTACTCATTTCGTTTGTATTGAAGAATGTTTCCTTGCATCGTTTTGGAATAATTATGCACAAAACATGTTTTTGTTTTCACTACTTTCTATGTTTCATAGTTTGTTTGTTACAACTGTTCCCTACCCCTAAAAGGGAACTTGTCACGTCAGAAGTCGTCATATCTGTTGTTTGTATTACATAATAGTCACATTTTGTTTTAACACTTTCTACCCCACCTATGTTGACCACATTTTTTTTTTAGCCGAGACCAGCTGTGCTTCAGCAGGTCATTCAGAATTGTGGTAGCTGTGTAGAAACTGTGTATCAACACAATGGAATGAAGGCGTTAGATCGACGTTACAGGAAGCGACTAAAGTGACTGTGTGTACGGATATATCCGTACCAGGTCAGATACACTTGTAGAGCCATATGGATGGGTCCGGATATATGCGTACCTGGGAGACAATGAGTTAATTAAGGTGGGAACTCTTCTTTTTGCTGCTTTTCTGAAAGTAGAATAAAAAGAACTCCAGAGAAACAATACAATATCATTGTCCTAATATAGCTGTTAATGATAACGATGTTTTTGGTTGCGTATACGTGTGTGTCCTTTAAATCTGTGGGAATTTATTGTTATCTCCCTTTATAACACCATTCACCTTTCATACTTGTTTTCACTAATGGAAGTTATTGACATTTAAAAACAAATATGTTATTTTAGATTGATTGATTAGATACGTTCTTGTTTGTTTTGTTTTCACAATGCACTGTTGTCAGCTTTGGTTTTATTTACCTTTTTTTGTGTTTTTTTTAATTCAATTAATAAAACACAAGATAACAAACATGGTAACTGTAGTTTCTGTTTGCACACATACTCTCTCATTTACATGCGGTTCAGAAAAAACTTTTGCATTATACAAAAGGACAAAAAATAGTCATACGTGAAAAAAATATACGTGTCAACATGTGTAGCATCAAAATGATCATATTTTTTATGTCATCATATATTGATCTTTTTAAAAACAATATTTGCATCATAATGTATGGCTGTCTTTACCTTATATCAAAGAAAATAAACAATAATTTGTTTTCAATTAATAAAACTTCAGACTAACGAAATCTCAAAACAACATGATTTCCAAAAATAATTTCCAGTGTTAATCGTGAATCGGTTTTTTTAAAAATGCTTACGCACATCTTTGCGATTAAAATAATGTGATTAATCTTCTTCATATTTTTGCTGTTACTTTTTATACCAAAAAGCACATCTGTAACATTCAACCTAATTCTTTCGCCAATGTTTACTAAAATGTACATTTCAATATATTTCCAAAACCTGAGCACTGTTGGGCATTGAAAGAAAAAATGCTCCAATACATCAAGTTCATCCTTACAATATGTACAGTTTTTATTAGCCTTCACTTTCATTTTACACAATACAATATTAGTTGGATAAATGTTTTGCAATATTTTCCAATGCAGTACACGTAATCGAACTTCACTAGTGACAGTGGCTGCTAAGTTCCAATTCTTTTCGTCAATTTCAAATCCTAATTTTCTTCTCCAAAATCCTTCTGAACAGGGTGGGCTGTATTGTTTTCCTACCAGAATCTTTCGAATTTCTTTTACTGATTTAACTTTTTTTCCACAAAAGGTCGGACTGTCACAGACTGAACAATTTACATCGTTTATATCGACATTTCTTAAAAGGAGATGTTCAGCTGTTCGAACAACATTGTACTCAAGCAATCTATTTGCAGTGTAGCCAGTTCTTTCACACACTTCTTCATAGGAAGCAAAACGTCCATTCTCACACACATTATACCACTTTTAATCCAATCCGCAAAACAAAGTGGGTTTCCTTGACTCTTTGAGTGTATGCTGCAATCACATAGCGCTATGCATGTATATCATTTTTTTTTCTTTGGTTGTTCTTTTTAGTAACTCGACAGAGTTGGCTGTATGTACTTGGGAATTTAAATTGTTTTAACCGAGGTATGCCCACAGTTTTGTTTTGTATGAAAAATCTATAATAATGTTGCTTTTTATGTTAGATTAGCATATCAAACACTAATGTTGATTACAACTTTGAGAATGTTACTTTAGGCGCTCAAATACCCCCGTCCCATATACGGGACGATGGGCACGAGAGGGTAGGGGTTTTACCATCATGACACCCAACAAGTTCACAGAGCACAGAGCCATGTATATCTCTTAATTCAAAACAATTCGTAATTGTCAGCCCAAAACAAGTCGCCTGCGTGATTTTGAGCGGACGTGTATGTTTTTTTTTTAGTTCTGTTTTTCTCCTGTAGCGTATTTTTGGACCTGGGAGGCTGCAAACATAAAATGCTTCAGTGCACTCTTATCTAGAACGTTTACAAACTAAAATATCAGATACAAATCTTGCTCAGCATATACACTTGTGTCAAAACATTTAGTCAAAACTTGACTAAATGTAAAAAGCAGTTCTTGCTGTTTGCATTCTTGTTCATGCAGCTCAGCAATAAGGTCAGTAACAACTAACCCAATCCATTCCAAGGCCTGATTATTCTGTCTGGCGTCACTTTACTCATTGGAAGCGTTCAAACCGAAGAACGTATCCTTGACGAGTGGTCAAGACTCACCTTGACTTTGCAGACCTTATCAGTTTGCCAAGAAATAGTTTAGCTGCCCAATGGTTTGCCACGGATGAAGTGTTTGGCCCCATGCCTGCCAAGTATGACACAATGAAGTTTCGATGCTTAGTCACATTTGTGTCTAAAAAACTTATTGTCTGCTTCTTGAAAGGTTTCTTTATCTTCCAACATGCTTAAAACTTCATGCCCGTTTAAAGACAAGGAAGATAGAAAGTGCGTAGAGCCTTCTTTAGTGCATGTTAAAACCTCACCCCTCTTGTGCCCATCGTCCCATATATGTATAAGTTACAGCTCCGTCCATCCATGGTATGGCCTGATATTTTGTCGAGACTGGGTCAATGAATATGATGACGTCACTCGAGGCTCTGCCGAGAGTGACGTCATTAAGAGCCTCGAGTGACGTCATCATATTCTTTCACCCCCTCGAGACAAAATATCACGCGATACCATGGATGGACGGAGCTGTAACGTATATATGGCATGACCAAAGTAAAGAGAATTATTTTGTCATGGGATGTGGAAACAAATCATTGGAAATTCACCGTGGGCAATCAACCCAAGTTGAATGGTTGAAAACGACGTTAAACCCCAAATAAAGAAAGAAAGAAAGAAATCAACCCACGCCTAGAAGTTGTAGAACTATATTTTGTTTCAGTCTTGGCAAGGCCAGTTTTGTCCAGTTCCGGAAAAGACATCATGAATTCATTCACCCTGAGACGAAAAAAACAATTCCATGGATGAAAACATATAAGCTTACATACCGTGACGCATCAAAGCTAAATTTGGTTTTGAAATGTCTTCATAACGTACAGATAACTTATAACGATATAATCGCCTTCACAAGACAGGAAAAACGCACACTTTGTTTTTTGTCTGCTACAAATTTAGTCTTGTTTGTTGACGGAGAGAATAAAGCTTCAATCGTACCTTCATCAACAGGAATAAATGCTCAATCCGCTGTCAGTTCGCAACTGAACCTTGTTTGTTTGTTTTTAACTTTTTGGTTAACATTGAAACGGCAATCCAAAAGAGTGTTTCAGCTGTTTGAAGACACAGGCTTTGCTCCTTCTTTTGAGTTGCTTTTCAGTCTAAAATGACACCGGAAGCGAAACAATTGTCGAGTATACTGTCGTCACAAAAAATCGTCATGACAAAGTTACACGCAAAGCGAAAGAGACTTTGATGTCATTTACTTTTGTTCGGAATTGTCCGTCTGTTCCTAGCTTGTCAGTGAAGACCTGACGTGAGTAAGCTTACCCAATAACGTCTTTGTTCTCTATTCACATTGCAGCTGTGAAATAATCAGTCTTGTGTCTCGGTCGTGTAGGTACAGAGTTTGCTTCTGCAATCATTGTGTTCGTGTTGATGACGGCTTCATAAGACAAATCTGCGAATCTATCGTGAGGAAGACGTTTATGTACAAATCACCGAACCCAACCCATTTTTTGTGTGCATTTTTCGGAAGAATAAACTGCATGTGGTTAATTTCATCCGTTTAATGCTTGTCGAAACGAGCCATAAGGCTTTAGATTAAAGATTCCACGCATTGCTTGGCCATCTGATCACAGATGAGGTCGCAGTCTGTAGGTTGAATCTATGAATCGGCACGACCAGAGATATATCTGCATCTCTGGTACGACCTTCCAGATTATCAATAGCGGGTTCATGGTCGGAATCAAGAGGTCAAATTTGCGTGGCTTCCAATCATTTCATAAAAGATTTTCTTTTTCTTGTTTCTGCGGCTGCGCAAGTTATTTTGCCTAGGTCATGGCCGAACTTTAGGCCTACTGAGAAATATCGCTGGATATTTTCTCCCTAGATTAACAGAGAAAAAGAAGGGAAGTCATGCTGCATGGGACGGTACTTTATGCATACACTACTCCGTGTGCAATTGTTTCCTAAAACATCTGAGAGGCATAATTTTAGATCATTTCTGTATCTTCATGTTTTGTAATGTTAGGAAACGCTACCGTTGCTGAACTTTGGTTTAGTTTTGTGTGTTGCATATACAGCCTGTTCCAAAAGAAACGCAACCAACCTGTTTGCAAAATCAAAGTGCAACATTTATTTTGCAAATACTATTTCATGAAGTTACATACGTGACGACATAGGGACAACTCAAGTTTCAACTGAGCTGGCAATACAGTAGAAAATAGCAGTGACTTCTTCAGCTGGACTGACGGCAGAATGCCTCGTTTGTCTAAAAATGAAAGAGAGCGTGCTATTGGCATGCTTGCCGCTGGCCAAACGGCCCAAGCAGTCAGTCAGGTCATGAATGTTCACAAATCCACCATTTCTCGTCTAGTCATTCGGTTGAGGGTGACAGGTAGCACAGATGATACTCCCAGGTCAGGACGGCCTTCCGCCCTCACTGCTCGACAAGAACGCTTCATTGTGCGAAGTTACCGCCAAAATCCCTTCCAAAGTGCAAGAGCAGTAGGGAGACAGACTGTTAATGCCCAAGGAAGAGTCACAAGCCCGCAGACTATCTCAAGAGTGCTTAGAAGAAGCAATATTCGTTGCCGGAGACCTTATTGAGGCCAGATCTTGGCACAACGACACCGTCTGCTCCGTCGAAACTGGACAACAGCCCATAGAAACTTGCGACGAGAATGGGATTATGTGGTTTTCAGTGACGAGGGTCAGATCAACCTAGATTGCACTGACCACAGAGTGCATGTTAGGCGACCACCCGCCCAAAGGCATGCAGCCCAGTACGTGCTCCAGAGGAACCCTTGGGGAGGACCATCAGTCATGATGTGGGCGGCACTGCTTCGTAACAGACTGATTGGGCCAGTTTTCTTCCAGTTACAGGCAGGTCGAGGTGGTGGGGTGACTGCCCAGCGCTACATCCATCAGGTGTTGCAGCCTGTGGTGGTGCCGGTCTTTGCTGGGAGGCCTGCGCTGACCTTTCAGCAAGACAATGCCCCTTCTCATACTGCAATGGCCACACATGTCTTCTTGAGGAATAACAACATCCCCACAATGGTCTGGCCACCTGTAAGCCCCGACCTCAACCCGGTGGAGCATGTGTGAGCATACATCAAGACGAAAATCAACTCACAGGTGGAACGCCCTCGAGACGTCGCTCAGCTCCAGCAGACCATCCAGCAGCAGTTCCAGCGGGTACCACAGGCCTTCCTCAGGCGCCTGGTACTTTCCATGCCCAATAGGTGTCGCTTAGTCAGAAACGCTGGTGGTCCGTTATTAAACGCAGAAAAGACAGCTGCGTCAGAAAAGGGACATAAATTCTGCTTCAATTGTCATTGTTTTCCACTTTTATTGTTAAACCTGTTTTGTTCCACATGTTGTGATTTGGAAATGTACCAAAAATGAAATATGTAACTTCATGAAATAATATTTGCGAAATAAATTTTGCACTTTGATTTTGGAAACAGGTTGGTTGCGTTTCTTTTGGAACAGGCTGTAGTTGACTTATTTGTACTTTGCGGGAAAGTACCGATATTATAGTTTGTAAACACAATAGGGGAGACCGGGGCTAGTCCGCCCCCGGGGCACATCCGTCTTTGTCTGTTTATTCTTACGTTTGCCACATTTTAGTCATCCACACCATGTGAGAGTGGTGTCCCTTCTTCCCGCCATATCCTGCAGAAGTTCAGAGGTTGCGCGCCCATATATCGTGAGTACAGATCACAAAAAGTGTTTTTCTTCATTTTTGTAACATGAATGCATAGGAGTTGACTTAGGTTTTGATGCATTACCTCTGAGAACAAAATTACTTAGTCTTGGTGTCGAGTGAAAGTGCGTTAATTAAGGTCGAGTTCTGACGAAAGTTTTGCTTCTTCCTTCCCATGTTGTGCTCGTTATCTGGCACTAGAGTTGCCTGCCCGTGCAGGGGCAAGTCCGCCTATTTGTCATGGGGCATGTTCGCCGTAAGCAGTATGTACAACAAATGTTTATGCGCACATAAAAACTGTCTGCACATTGAAATCAGCTACACATTTGTCTTGATGTAAAATAAAAAAAATCAGTCTTCTAGTTCATCAAACTCGCCAGTTATGCTACCAAAAGCATAAAAGTAGCATAAAAGTAGGCGGACTAGCCCCGGTCTCCCCTAACGTAATTTTGTGTTACATTCTTTCGTATTTTGTCATTGGCATTTTTGAACCTAAATATTGAAGGGAATTAAAAAAGCTTTCCCACTAAAGCTTGCCCACTACTAGTCTTGTACCTACTATGGGATGAGAGCGGCGGACTTGCCCCACTTGGGGCTAGTTCGCCTACGTTAGGGTAGGTCTACTTAAAGCAGTATGTACAACAAATGTTCATGCGCACATAAAAACTGTCTGCACATTGATATCAGCTACACATTTGTCTTGATGTAAAATAAAAAACTTCTAGTTCATCAATCTCGCCAGTTATGCTGCCAAAAACATAAAAGTAGGCGGACTAGCCCCGGTCTCCCCTATTCATGTTTGGACGAGAATGCAGTCGAACTTTCTAGTCCTGTCAAAACAATTTGTTTGCCACGTTGTTTTGAGTCGTGGGTTCGTGACGCTTTTGATGTACGTCACAG
>NW_027126284.1:52744-65244 GCF_037325665.1 Littorina saxatilis | reverse complement strand
GAGGATCATAGAGTGATACAGCTGTGAAAAATGTACGTTGAAAATAAAATGCTTTGCATTAATGCCCATCACGATCACGAAAACAAATGACGATCACGATCACGAGACTTGATTTTTTTGTCATCACGGATCACAGGCAAAGTCCCATCACGATCACAGAAATGGAAATTTCGGCAATCACGGTCACAGAAAGGTCAAAAAACGCCAATCACGATCACGATTTTAAACCCTTTGGGGCCCTCCCCTTCTAATTAAAACGACCAAGTACACGCGCATCTTCCTATCTGCCCAAGCTTTTACGGGGGATAGGATAACTGTCCCACTTTGACATATACCAACAATCAGCTGTCTGTCTGTTTCACACGCAGAACGGAATTTGTGTCTGAATAATATTTACTGACTGAAGTGGATGTCAGATAAAAGCAATCAAGTCAGTCTGTGTCTCTCACTCAGCTAAAGTTGCAGCCGGGCTGCTGTTTTGTGTGTGTGTGTGTGTGTGTGTGTGTGTGTGTGTGTGTGTGTGTGTGTGTGTGTGTGTGTGTGTGTGTGTGTGTGTGTGTGTGTGTGCGCGTGTGTGTTTGTGTGAGTGTGGGTGCGTGTGTGTGTGTGTGTGTGTGTGTATGCGTGTGAGTGTGTGAATTTGAGTGTGTGTGTGTGCATGGGGGGGGGGGGGGGGTTGCTCTAAATGGTATGATGTCCTATGATTTCAAAGCCTCAACAGACATGTGACAGTGGTGTATTTACACGATTGTCTACACATAAGGAAATGCATCGTTAACATTTCTGAAGTGAAACCAATCACACGCATATATGTGACCCTCCACCACGAAATGAGTCGCATGTCACCTCGCGCGGTTCTGCGCTAGGCTTAATGTAAGTCCGGGGAGTGTATGGTAACAGTGTGAGGGTCACCTTAGTCACAGGCTTATAACTCAAACAGTTTTCGCTCTTTTCTAAAACGGGTTTCACCACTGGATAGAGCATAACAAACTCTTTAGGAAAATGTAAAAATATGAAAATCATGCAAAGGTGACATGCGACTCATTTCGTGGTGGAGGGTCACATATCACGAACCTGCTCCACCCGCAAAAAAAGGGTTTCCGTCTTATCAGTCCTGAACGTAAGCCACAGAAGCATGAGTATCGTGTGCGTGTTGCTGCTCTGGTTCCATGTGACCTCTGTTGCTACTTCAGTCGGTAAGTGCTCTTGTCAAATTTGCTGGTATTTACCAGAAGTATGTAAAGGTTACATGCCGAGTCTCAGTGATTATTAAAAATAATGGTCGAAGTTAGCGGATCATGAAAAATGCGAGCTTTAGCGAGCTTTTTCATGACCGCGAACTGAGACCATTATTTGTTATAATCACTGAGACGAGGTGTGTAACCTCTTTATTCCTTCTTTCTTCAGTTATTCAAAGAAAAGATGAGTTTTTTTGCGAAAGTTTGATCGAATCCTATTCTCTCAACCAGTCAACCTGCGCAGGCGATCGATTAATGCGCGGTTGTATAGTTCCGTGCAAATCATTCCATTCTGTTAACACTTCTTGTCAGTTTTCCTATTTTGGGCTAAAATCAAGTTCACAGATATGCTGTTATTCTGCTGTGGCGGCAAAGGCAGATATTGTGTGTTCTGTATATGTTTTGGTATCGCTTAGGATAATGTTTTTTCGTCAAATGGGACTAGCAGACGAACTTTTGCACCCGTGTTCCAACGTTAAAAACTGTATGAAGTTCAGTTTTCTGGGGAAAATAGTGTATGGAACCCCTTTATGTTGTTTAAATTGATGAGATGTGTGCATTTGGTTGCGTGTGATCTGTTTATTAAATGAAATATTGTTGAAAACTGACCGTCGGATTGCAGTCTGTTGTCGAAGGAACTGAGTGAAAAGAAGGGGAACTACTCTTGTCGCTAGACAAAGTATGAGTTACTTGCCTTGGGAAATTGCTTGTGATGAACGGTTTGAGCACGGCAGATTTAGATTCAGAAAACAACCGAACTCATGGATTTTATATGGAGATTCATGTGTTCAGGCCTGTAGTTGTTAATTTAAATGCGGTATGTTTGTATTGTTTGCTCCAGAGATGTATACTTCGTACATTAGAGCGTTAGGAACTTTTCAGTCGCAAAAAGTAGTACCGAAACAGAACAACCTCTCAACCCATTGCACTATCGAGGATTCAGGCTGTTGCTGGGTCGTTATTTGTTTGGTTGCTGGGTCATTATCGAAAAATAACTACCCCTACAAGTTTACAGAGGTAAAGAAGCAGAGGGGGGAATACGTGTTTGTTAAAGAGAGAGAGAGAGAGAGAGAGAGAGAGAGAGAGAGAGAGAGAGAGAGAGAGAGAGAGGGAGAGATAGAGAGAGAGAGAGAGAAAGAGAGAGAGAGAGAGAGAGAGAGAGAGAGAGAGAGAGAGAGAGAGAGAGAGAGAGAGAGTATGAGCGAGATACCTTGTCAAAACACAACTTGGACAAAACGCTAACGTACATAAGTAAAAGGACAATTATCTAAATAAACAAGTCAATCAATCAATCAAATGATACAGCTATACAGCCAAAAATCAAGCAATCAAACAAGGTATAGGGTGACCGCCCCCCCCCCCCCCAAAAAAAAAAAATTAAATAAAAAATAAATAGATAAAAAATAGCAACCCACTGAAATGCTAAACGCTCTTTTTTTAACGTCAACTTTTTTTTTCTTCAGATTGAGTCATATACCAGTGACTTTTCTATTTCTTGTTGTATTGCATTCTGACCCTTGTGCATGCTTCCCGTTTCCTACAGAGCATGAGTGCCCAGCTAACAAGTGGCGATGCAACAGCAACGAATGTATCTGGAACGACTGGCGCTGTGATGGGGAGGTGAACTGTGATGATGGCAGTGATGAGTTAAATTGTGGTATGTATACTGTGTGGGATGATTGATGGAGGGGGAGATAAGGTGTATGTGTGTGTGTGTGTGTGTGTATGTAGGTGTGTGTGTGTGTGTGTAAGTGTGTGTGTGTGTGTGTGTGTGTGTGTGTGTGTGTGTGTGTGTGTGTGCATGTGTGTGTGTGTGTGTGTGTGTGTGTGTGTGTGTGTGTGTGTGTGTGTGTGTACATTAGTTGTTTTACGACGTCCTTTCAACCGATTTGGCTATCGGGGTCCGATCAATTGTTGTTTGTTCTCTCAGTTCACATGCTGTACACCGTGTTTAGAACTAACTACATTTAGAGTACATTCGGATATTCTTGAAAGCTAGTATATGTTCACACTTGTTGCAAATCTCAACGTTATCTCCTTTAAAGTACAAACAAATCTTATTCTCGGGAATGAGTGTTAAGGTTCTTCTATTCCTGCTGCTGCATTCTTGGCCATGCTAAATAGAAATAGATGGTATTTATTCCGCGGTACAACGTAATGATTCAGTGCTGTCATAATTGTATGTACAGTCCCCGGCGAAAGAAACGCAACGCATTCGCGCCCACTGTTGCGAGTGATTGTTCGTCATTTTCAAATTGTCGTAAAATATGAACCAGATAAGGTAACACGAAAAACAGATTCGTAGAGGATATTTTACTGGCTCTACGATAAATGTTGTTGAGAAATGAATTTCCTCCAAAAATGTATTTTCCTTGTTACGATTTGTGTTGCATGTTGAAGAGACACGTTTGCCTGCAATCACGACTTGCTTGACCCCTACCCTGTATAACACAATTTATGAACAAGTAAAAAATAAAAAGGATTAAATACTATGCATGTATCGTAGAGCCAGTAATATATCCTCTACGAATCTGTTTTTCTTTTTGATTTACCTTATGTGGTTCATATTTTACGACAATTTAAACAAGTCGCGTAAGGCGAAAATACAATATTTAGTCAAGTAGCTGTCGAACTCACAGAATGAAACTGAACGCAATGCCATTTTTCAGCAAGACCGTATACTCGTAGCATCGTCAGTCCACCGCTCATGGCAAAGGCAGTGACATTGACAAGAAGAGCGGGGTAGTAGTTGCGCTAAGAAGGATAGCACGCTTTTCTGTACCTCTCTTTGTTTTAACTTTCTGAGCGTGTTTTTAATCTTGTAGATAAGATAACGTTCTTCGTAAATTATAGTTGGGATTAAAAACACAGTACTTTTTGCTGTAGTGGTTTTCATTTACAAGTTCTAACGTTTTTTGCTCGTTCCCAAAATCATGACACCATCTTATTGTATTGTTGTGTTCTTTTGTTTTCTTCCGGATACACAATGTCAATGTGAGTAGCATGGTCTGTTTGTACATGTTTTGGCATGGTCTTCTATTGTATGTCCTTAGCAGCGATATAACAAGTCGCGTAAGGCGAAAATACAACATTTAGTCAAGTAGCTGTCGAACTCACAGAATGAAACTGAACGCAATGCAATGTTTCAGCAAGACCGTAGCATCGTCAGTCCACCGCTCATGGCGAAGGCAGTGAAATTGACAAGAAGAGCGGGGTAGTAGTTGCGCTGAGAAGGATAGCACGCTTTTCTGTACCTCTCTTCGTTTTAACTTTCTGAGCGTGTTTTGAATCCAAACATATCATATCTATATGTTTTTGGAATCAGGAACCGACAAGGAATAAGATGAAAGTGTTTTTAAATTGATTTCGAAAAAAATAATTTGATAATAATTGTTATATATTTAATTTTCAGAGCTTGTTTTTAATCCAAATATAACATATGTATATGTTTTTGGAATCAGCAAATGATGAAAAATAAGATGAACGTAAATGTGGATAGTTTTATAAAAAAAATTTTCTTTTTTACAATTTTCAGATTTTTAATGACCAAAGTCATTAATTAAATTTTAAGCCACCAAGCTGAAATGCAATACCGAAGTCCGGGCTTTGTCGAAGACTACTTGACCAAAATTTCAACCAATTTGGTGAAAAAATGAGGGCGTGACAGTGCCGCCTCAACTTTCACGAAAAGCCGGATATGACGTCATCAAAGACATTTGTCAAAAAAATGAAAAAAAAAACGTATGGGGATATCATACCCAGGAACTCTCATGTCAAATTTCATAAAGATCGGTCCAGTAGTTTGGTCTGAATCGCTCTACACGCACGCACACACACACACATACACCACGACCCTCGGCTCGATTCCCCCCTCGATGTTAAAACATTTAGTCATAACTTGACTAAATGTAAAAATGATAGTGAACTAACTTTTGAGAACGATTTTTGCAAGCACGCACGCACACACACACACACACACACACACACACACACACACACACACACGCATACACACACATACACACACACAAACACACGCACCTGGTCCAACAGACACACGGTCACACACACACACACACACACACACACACACACACACACACATGGTCCAAAACACACACAAGGTACAACACACACGCACACACATAATCCAGAACACACACACACACACACACACACTCACACACACACACACACATACACCCGGTCCAACAGACACATGGTCCAAAACACACACAAACACACACACACACATGGTCCAAAACACACACAAACACACACACACACATGGTCCAAAACACACACAAACACACACACACACATGGTCCAAAACACACACATACACCTGGTCCAACAGACACAAGGTCCAACACACACACACACACACACACACACACACACACACACACACACACACACACACGCACACACACACACACACACACACACACACACACACACATGGTCAAACAGAGAAAGAGACAGACAGACAGACAGGATACTAGTTAGGCAACCACCCAATTAACGAGTATTCAAACAATAAAATTATGTATTGTTCATAGGACAAGATGAATGCTTGGATCTCGAAGTTTTCAAGTTAGATAGTTAGACACTCCATACATCCATGTAATGTCAACAGGGGCTCCGAAAGTAAGTTGTCCAGAGATTGTGCCCGAAAACGCCAATTTCTTCTGCTTGTGTTTTCGCCCGGAGAACATGCAAGGAAAGGTAACCCTTACGTGGCCCGGGCACTCTGACTCTTCTCGACTGGACGTCAGAAACATCAAGCGTCATGACAACGGAACTCAGTACACATGTACTATGAGGGCAGAAAATGGTGACACTGAATCTACCGTGTTCACGCTTCGTGTTTCCTGTAAGTCATCCGTGTTGTTTGTTTGTTGAAGATAGATTTTTTTTTTTAAATTAAAAAGCATAATGCCTGGTTAAGTTTATGGAACCTTTAAAAATAGGCAAAACGAAACATTCACAAGAACTTAAGCTTATCGGTGTTCAAAGTGAAAAACAACACAATATACGCAACAGACAAATATCGATGGTGATGAAAATAGTGATGGTGACTTATTTGTGAATGTAGTCGATTCCAAAATGAACGAAGCAACTATCAATGTTCGTATTTTGTCTGTTCTGTTTGTTTACCAGTCTGTTTGTTTTCGCTATTTGTGTGTCTTTTTTGGGGGGACAAGTCTGCAAGAAGTCGCATTTTTAAAGTTGTTGGTAGTTACTATAGTCCGAATATTTTCAATTTGCAGGAACAAACATAAACTGATGCTGAACACCTTAAATTAATGTATATCAGTCAAACCTAAATGTGGCAGGGGAACGATATCTTTGACATTATTACTCCATGCTTCTCCTCTCACCTATCATTTTTATTCAAGTGTAGACAAAGAGAATACTACATGGCTTGCTGTGTCGTACCAGATTTACACGAGTTGTTTTTTTAAATATTGAACTGCGAGCGAAAGCGAGCTGTTCACTATTTGAAAAAGCAACGAGTGTAAATCTGGTACGACACAGCAAGCCATGTAGTATTCTGTTTATCCTACATACTGTACTTACGTGTATCTTACTGAAAATGTCCTGCCGTCGAGACAGATAAATTGAAGACGCTTGTTTTGGAACCTCGATCTCTTCTAAAGCCTCGTGCAATCTATTACGTCAAAACAAAGAAACGTCACTCTGAAAGTGTGGCGTGACGTGTTAGTTCTAAAGATTCATCGAGGGTAATTAGCGAGCGCAATTTTTGTTTCTATAATGACGTTTGTCTCGGTGACTTTGGCATCATAAGCAGTGGAAAAACAGGTCCCTGCCAGACTTGCTTGACATAACCCCATTTGCATGATATACACACGTGTGATTTGAACGATTATTATCTCACGGGTGTCTCTCTCACGTATGTAGGATAATTAATATTTTTACATGAAGTCATGCTTGTCCATGACATTGCGCAGAAATGTGATGACTTTTTTCCGTGTTTAGGTCCACCGAGAAAAACATTCCAAAGTACTCTGACCATGAAAGAAGGAAGGGTATCATTCCAGCTGGCAGCATACCCAGTTCCTGACAGATTTATCTTCTTTCGTCTTCGGAATCAGGCATCTGAGGCGGGACTGGATGTGTCTGAACAGTTTGCAGGCGCTTGTGAGCAGGATCCGATGACTGCGTTCACTGTTAACTGTGAAGTCACTCGTCTTGGTAATCTGCAGCACGTCACAGGGATGTACAAAGTAGAGGTGTACAACTACTTGAACAAACTTGACGTCATCTTTAACATGCAGGCCGGCCCAAGTACCGGTACGTACATAAGTATACAGTTACTCACTTTGCATTAATTTGTAAAAAGGGCTCATGATCTATACTGTAATTATCAATGGTGGTGATTAATACCTCATGTAACGACGTAATTCATATTACAGGCATGGGAATTGTCCGCCGAACGGCGGATTTCCGCCGATTATTTTTTTTGTTCCGCCGAAAATGCAAAAGTGTCCGCCGAAAAAATAAAGGGGGGAGGCCCACAAAAAAAGCACCGGTTACTTTGGCCTTTGCACAAAAGCCCGCGAAAACTTTCCGTACTTTGTTCACGCACTGCTACCGCCCGCCTCAGTTATTGAAATTTTATGTTTGCAAGTAAACCAGATTGCACAGATTGTGTTACAAGTTACATTTTCCTATTTGTCTCAACAGATCAATTTTTTTTTTACAAATTTAAACCATATAATACATGTATATATTTTTTTTCGTCAAAAAAGCAACAATTGGTACATTTTTGAACTAAAAACTCTGATTCTAAAAACAGAATTTAATGGCAAACTTGGAGCTCAGATGACACCAGATTGCACCATCTGGGTTCTTTGGAGAACATTTTTTTTCGGGGGGGCATGCCCCCGGACCACCCTAATAAGGCTAGGCGCTTCGCGCCGTCGACTTGACGCTTCGCGTCTTCAGTTATAAATGTTCCGCCTTTTTTTACAATGTTCAATTCCCATGCCTGAATTATTAGTTTGCAAGAGAGATACGTATACGTTTGTTGCATCAACAATGGGATTGTCTTGTTATATTTAGTCAAGTTTTGACTAAATGTTTTAACATAGAGGGTGAATCGAGACGAGGGTCGTGGTGTATGTGTGTGTGTGCGTGTGTGTGTGTGTGTGTGTGTGTGTGTGTGTGTGTGTGTGTGTGTGTGTGTGTGTGTGTGTGTGTGTGTGTGTGTGTGTGTGTGTGTGTGTGGTGTATGTGTGTGTGTGCCTGTGTGTGTGTAGAGCGATTCAGACCAAACTACTGGACCGATCTTTATGAAATTTGACCTGAGAATTCCTGGTAATGATATCCCCGGACGTTGTTTTTCTTTTTTTCGATAAATACTTTTGATGACGTCATTTCCGGATTTTTGTAAAAGTTGAGGCGGCACTGTCACACCCTCATTTTTCAATCAAATTGATTGAAATTTTGGCCAAGCAATTTTCGACCAAGGCCGGACCTCGGTATTGCATTTCAGCTTGGTTAATGACTTTGGTCATTAAAAATCTGAAAATTGTAATAACTTTTTTTTTATATAAACCGATCCAAATTTACGTTTATCTTATTCTACATCATTTCCTGATTCCAAAAGCATATACATATGTTATATTTGGATTAAAACCAGGCTCTGAAAATTAAAAATATAAAAATTATGATCAAAATTAAATTTCCGAAATCGATGTAAAAACAATTTCATCTTATTCCTTGGTAGTGGATCCCGACAACAACAACAACAACAAACAAATCGGTTCAGCGCGCACAGCGCTGCGCGCTGAGAGCACGTGTTGAAATATCTCATCGATGAGGTTGTGTCCGGGGTGTAGCTGAATACGGTGTCCAAATTTGAAAAAATATCCACCGATAACTTTGGCCGTTCATCGCGAACAGACAGACAGACAGTCAGACAGACAGACAGACAGACACTAGTCGTATATATATATAGAGGGTGACAGACACTAGTCGTATATATATATAGACAGACAGACAGACAGACAGTCAGACAGACAGACAGACAGACACTAGTCGTATATATATATATAGAAATATATATATTTCTTGGTTAAAACTTGTCTAAATTTCTAAATTCTTTCTTAATAAATATCAATTTTACACTTTGGCCTTAAATCAAAGTGTTTCCCTTCACAGATATCCTCTTGGGGTTGTCAGATGAGGGTAGTCTCCCATGCCAACAGAAGCTACCATTCAGAGAATGGTTTGCTTCTTAGTTGGATACCATGGGTTGACAACTCTCGCCATCAGTACCACCTGACCACTGATGAGACACAATAGTGTCGAAACACGTGTCTGGTCTAGGTACAAATACAATGGTCTTCCTCAGGACTAGATTACCTTGCGATACGTCCCCCACAAAGGGACTTTGCTCTGTAAATCTCGGTCCCCCTTGAGGAGGGTCTGATGCTCCCAATAGGCTGTCTGTGAAGGGATACTTATTTCTCTCTCTATCTCTGCTAAGAGATTTTAACAAATCTCGGAAGAAAGTCTCTGCTGACTTTCAATTGTTTCTTTCACAATTTCTGATGTTTTATAATGTGGTCACCGTGAAAGTAGCATCGCCTTTAAAGCGATCCAATTGAATAAAGCAGAAAACTTCTTCTTTACCAAGTCCTGTGTTGAACAGCAGTGAAAAGTTGACCGCTTTTCCTGTTTAACCTTTTCAAAATTAGATCTAACTTGTTCGCGTATCCATTTCTGGATCTGCAGGCTGGTACAGAGTTACCTCCCTTTCGGCTTTTTCAAATTTCCCTTGTTTTAACCTAATTTCTTGGTTAAAACTTGTCTAAATTTCTAAATTCTTTCTTAATAAATATCAATTTTACACTTTGGCCTTAAATCAAAGTGTTTCCCTTCACAGATATCCTCTTGGGTTGTCAGATGAGGGTAGTCTCCCATGCCAACAGAAGCTACCATTCAGAGAATGGTTTGCTTCTTAGTTGGATACCATGGGTTGACAACTCTCGCCATCAGTACCACCTGACCACTGATGAGACACAATAGTGTCGAAACACGTGTCTGGTCTAGGTACAAATACAATGGTCTTCCTCAGGACTAGATTACCTTGCGATACGTCCCCCACAAAGGGACTTTGCTCTGTAAATCTCGGTCCCCCTTGAGGAGGGTCTGATGCTCCCAATAGGCTGTCTGTGAAGGGATACTTATTTCTCTCTCTATCTCTGCTAAGAGATTTTAACAAATCTCGGAAGAAAGTCTCTGCTGACTTTCAATTGTTTCTTTCACAATTTCTGATGTTTTATAATGTGGTCACCGTGAAAGTAGCATCGCCTTTAAAGCGATCCAATTGAATAAAGCAGAAAACTTCTTCTTTACCAAGTCCTGTGTTGAACAGCAGTGAAAAGTTGACCGCTTTTCCTGTTTAACCTTTTCAAAATTAGATCTAACTTGTTCGCGTATCCATTTCTGGATCTGCAGGCTGGTACAGAGTTACCTCCCTTTCGGCTTTTTCAAATTTCCCTTGTTTTAACCTAATTTATTGGTTAAAACTTGTCTAAATTTCTAAATTCTTTCTTAATAAATATCAATTTTACACTTTGGCCTTAAATCAAAGTGTTTCCATTCACAGATATCCTCTTGGGGTTGTCAGATGAGGGTAGTCTCCCATGCCAACAGAAGCTACCATTCAGAGAATGGTTTGCTTCTTAGTTGGATACCATGGGTTGACAACTCTCGCCATCAGTACCACCTGACCACTGATGAGACACAATAGTGTCGAAACACGTGTCTGGTCTAGGTACAAATACAATGGTCTTCCTCAGGACTAGATTACCTTGCGATACGTCCCCCACAAAGGGACTTTGCTCTGTAAATCTCGGTCCCCCTTGAGGAGGGTCTGATGCTCCCAATAGGCTGTCTGTGAAGGGATACTTATTTCTCTCTCTATCTCTGCTAAGAGATTTTAACAAATCTCGGAAGAAAGTCTCTGCTGACTTTCAATTGTTTCTTTCACAATTTCTGATGTTTTATAATGTGGTCACCGTGAAAGTAGCATCGCCTTTAAAGCGATCCAATTGAATAAAGCAGAAAACTTCTTCTTTACCAAGTCCTGTGTTGAACAGCAGTGAAAAGTTGACCGCTTTTCCTGTTTAACCTTTTCAAAATTAGATCTAACTTGTTCGCGTATCCATTTCTGGATCTGCAGGCTGGTACAGAGTTACCTCCCTTTCGGCTTTTTCAAATTTCCCTTGTTTTAACCTAATTTCTTGGTTAAAACTTGTCTAAATTTCTAAATTCTTTCTTAATAAATATCAATTTTACACTTTGGCCTTAAATCAAAGTGTTTCCCTTCACAGATATCCTCTTGGGGTTGTCAGATGAGGGTAGTCTCCCATGCCAACAGAAGCTACCATTCAGAGAATGGTTTGCTTCTTAGTTGGATACCATGGGTTGACAACTCTCGCCATCAGTACCACCTGACCACTGATGAGACACAATAGTGTCGAAACACGTGTCTGGTCTAGGTACAAATACAATGGTCTTCCTCAGGACTAGATTACCTTGCGATACGTCCCCCACAAAGGGACTTTGCTCTGTAAATCTCGGTCCCCCTTGAGGAGGGTCTGATGCTCCCAATAGGCTGTCTGTGAAGGGATACTTATTTCTCTCTCTATCTCTGCTAAGAGATTTTAACAAATCTCGGAAGAAAGTCTCTGCTGACTTTCAATTGTTTCTTTCACAATTTCTGATGTTTTATATATATATATATATATATATATATATATATATATAGATACACTCTGTATTAATACCATATCCCATGACCTCCCTTTGTTTTGTTTGTTTGTTTGCTTAACGCCCAGCCGACCACGAAGGGCCATATCAGGGCGGTGCTGCTTTGACAATATAACGTGCGCCACACACAAGACAGAAGTCGCAGCACAGGCTTCATGTCTTACCCAGTCACATTATTCTGACACCGGACCAACCAGTCCTAGCACTAACCCCATAATGCCAGACGCCAGGCGGAGCAGCCACTAGATTGCCAATTTTAAAGTCTTAGGTATGACCCGGCCGGGGTTCGAACCCACGACCTCCCGATCACGGGGCGGACGCCTTACCACTAGGCCAACCGTGCCGGTTATGACCTCCCTTCTTTGTCTCTGTTACTTCAGTATGGGTATATATGTTGTATTTTTATAGCTCAATAAATACATCATGGACTCCAAAAAATATATGATAGTGCAG
>NW_027126284.1:37500-52544 GCF_037325665.1 Littorina saxatilis | reverse complement strand
GGGGTCCGATCAATTGTTGTTTGTTCTCTCAGTTCACATGCTGTACACCGTGTTTAGAACTAACTACATTTAGAGTACATTCGGATATTCTTGAAAGCTAGTATATGTTCACACTTGTTGCAAATCTCAACGTTATCTCCTTTAAAGTACAAACAAATCTTATTCTCGGGAATGAGTGTTAAGGTTCTTCTATTCCTGCTGCTGCATTCTTGGCCATGCTAAATAGAAATAGATGGTATTTATTCCGCGGTACAACGTAATGATTCAGTGCTGTCATAATTGTATGTACAGTCCCCGGCGAAAGAAACGCAACGCATTCGCGCCCACTGTTGCGAGTGATTGTTCGTCATTTTCAAATTGTCGTAAAATATGAACCAGATAAGGTAACACGAAAAACAGATTCGTAGAGGATATTTTACTGGCTCTACGATAAATGTTGTTGAGAAATGAATTTCCTCCAAAAATGTATTTTCCTTGTTACGATTTGTGTTGCATGTTGAAGAGACACGTTTGCCTGCAATCACGACTTGCTTGACCCCTACCCTGTATAACACAATTTATGAACAAGTAAAAAATAAAAAGGATTAAATACTATGCATGTATCGTAGAGCCAGTAATATATCCTCTACGAATCTGTTTTTCTTTTTGATTTACCTTATGTGGTTCATATTTTACGACAATTTAAACAAGTCGCGTAAGGCGAAAATACAATATTTAGTCAAGTAGCTGTCGAACTCACAGAATGAAACTGAACGCAATGCCATTTTTCAGCAAGACCGTATACTCGTAGCATCGTCAGTCCACCGCTCATGGCAAAGGCAGTGACATTGACAAGAAGAGCGGGGTAGTAGTTGCGCTAAGAAGGATAGCACGCTTTTCTGTACCTCTCTTTGTTTTAACTTTCTGAGCGTGTTTTTAATCTTGTAGATAAGATAACGTTCTTCGTAAATTATAGTTGGGATTAAAAACACAGTACTTTTTGCTGTAGTGGTTTTCATTTACAAGTTCTAACGTTTTTTGCTCGTTCCCAAAATCATGACACCATCTTATTGTATTGTTGTGTTCTTTTGTTTTCTTCCGGATACACAATGTCAATGTGAGTAGCATGGTCTGTTTGTACATGTTTTGGCATGGTCTTCTATTGTATGTCCTTAGCAGCGATATAACAAGTCGCGTAAGGCGAAAATACAACATTTAGTCAAGTAGCTGTCGAACTCACAGAATGAAACTGAACGCAATGCAATGTTTCAGCAAGACCGTAGCATCGTCAGTCCACCGCTCATGGCGAAGGCAGTGAAATTGACAAGAAGAGCGGGGTAGTAGTTGCGCTGAGAAGGATAGCACGCTTTTCTGTACCTCTCTTCGTTTTAACTTTCTGAGCGTGTTTTGAATCCAAACATATCATATCTATATGTTTTTGGAATCAGGAACCGACAAGGAATAAGATGAAAGTGTTTTTAAATTGATTTCGAAAAAAATAATTTGATAATAATTGTTATATATTTAATTTTTAGAGCTTGTTTTTAATCCAAATATAACATATGTATATGTTTTTGGAATCAGCAAATGATGAAAAATAAGATGAACGTAAATGTGGATAGTTTTATAAAAAAAATTTTCTTTTTTACAATTTTCAGATTTTTAATGACCAAAGTCATTAATTAAATTTTAAGCCACCAAGCTGAAATGCAATACCGAAGTCCGGGCTTTGTCGAAGACTACTTGACCAAAATTTCAACCAATTTGGTGGAAAAATGAGGGCGTGACAGTGCCGCCTCAACTTTCACGAAAAGCCGGATATGACGTCATCAAAGACATTTGTCAAAAAAATGAAAAAAAACGTATGGGGATATCATACCCAGTAACTCTCATGTCAAATTTCATAAAGATCGGTCCAGTAGTTTGGTCTGAATCGCTCTACACGCACGCACACACACACACATACACCACGACCCTCGGCTCGATTCCCCCCTCGATGTTAAAACATTTAGTCATAACTTGACTAAATGTAAAAATGATAGTGAACTAACTTTTGAGAACGATTTTTGCAAGCACGCACGCACACACACACACACACACACACACACACACACACACACACACACGCATACACACACATACACACACACAAACACACGCACTTGGTCCAACAGACACACGGTCACACAAACACACACACACACACCCACACGCACACACACACATGGTCCAAAACACACACAAGGTACAACACACACGCACACACATAATCCAAAACACACACACACACACACACACACTCACACACACACACACACATACACCCGGTCCAACAGACACATGGTCCAAAACACACACAAACACACACACACACATGGTCCAAAACACACACAAACACACACACACACATGGTCCAAAACACACACAAACACACACACACACATGGTCCAAAACACACACATACACCTGGTCCAACAGACACAAGGTCCAACACACACACACACACACACACACACACACACACACACACACACACAAACACACGCACACACACACACACGCACACACACACACACACACATGGTCAAACAGAGAAAGAGACAGACAGACAGACAGGATACTAGTTAGGCAACCACCCAATTAACGAGTATTCAAACAATAAAATTATGTATTGTTCATAGGACAAGATGAATGCTTGGATCTCGAAGTTTTCAAGTTAGATAGTTAGACACTCCATACATCCATGTAATGTCAACAGGGGCTCCGAAAGTAAGTTGTCCAGCGATTGTGCCCGAAAACGCCAATTTCTTCTGCTTGTGTTTTCGCCCGGAGAACATGCAAGGAAAGGTAACCCTTACGTGGCCCGGGCACTCTGACTCTTCTCGACTGGACGTCAGAAACATCAAGCGTCATGACAACGGAACTCAGTACACATGTACTATGAGGGCAGAAAATGGTGACACTGAATCTACCGTGTTCACGCTTCGTGTTTCCTGTAAGTCATCCGTGTTGTTTGTTTGTTGAAGATAGATTTTTTTTTCAAAATTAAAAAGCATAATGCCTGGTTAAGTTTATGGAACCTTTAAAAATAGGCAAAACGAAACATTCACAAGAACTTAAGCTTATCGGTGTTCAAAGTGAAAAACAACACAATATACGCAACAGACAAATATCGATGGTGATGAAAATAGTGATGGTGACTTATTTGTGAATGTAGTCGATTCCAAAATGAACGAAGCAACTATCAATGTTCGTATTTTGTCTGTTCTGTTTGTTTACCAGTCTGTTTGTTTTCGCTATTTGTGTGTCTTTTTTGGGGGGACAAGTCTGCAAGAAGTCGCATTTTTAAAGTTGTTGGTAGTTACTATAGTCCGAATATTTTCAATTTGCAGGAACAAACATAAACTGATGCTGAACACCTTAAATTAATGTATATCAGTCAAACCTAAATGTGGCAGGGGAACGATATCTTTGACATTATTACTCCATGCTTCTCCTCTCACCTATCATTTTTATTCAAGTGTAGACAAAGAGAATACTACATGGCTTGCTGTGTCGTACCAGATTTACACGAGTTGTTTTTTTAAATATTGAACTGCGAGCGAAAGCGAGCTGTTCACTATTTGAAAAAGCAACGAGTGTAAATCTGGTACGACACAGCAAGCCATGTAGTATTCTGTTTATCCTACATACTGTACTTACAGAAAATGTCCTGCATTCGAGACAGATAAATTGAAGACGCTTGTTTTGGAACCTCGATCTCTTCTAAAGCCTCGTGCAATCTATTACGTCAAAACAAAGAAACGTCACTCTGAAAGTGTGGCGTGACGTGTTAGTTCTAAAGATTCATCGAGGGTAATTAGCGAGCGCAATTTTTGTTTCTATAATGACGTTTGTCTCGGTGACTTTGGCATCATAAGCAGTGGAAAAACAGGTCCCTGCCAGACTTGCTTGACATAACCCCATTTGCATGATATACACACGTGTGATTTGAACGATTATTATCTCACGGGTGTCTCTCTCACGTATGTAGGATAATTAATATTTTTACATGAAGTCATGCTTGTCCATGACATTGCGCAGAAATGTGATGACTTTTTTCCGTGTTTAGGTCCACCGAGAAAAACATTCCAAAGTACTCTGACCATGAAAGAAGGAAGGGTATCATTCCAGCTGGCAGCATACCCAGTTCCTGACAGATTTATCTTCTTTCGTCTTCGGAATCAGGCATCTGAGGCGGGACTGGATGTGTCTGAACAGTTTGCAGGCGCTTGTGAGCAGGATCCGATGACTGCGTTCACTGTTAACTGTGAAGTCACTCGTCTTGGTAATCTGCAGCACGTCACAGGGATGTACAAAGTAGAGGTGTACAACTACTTGAACAAACTTGACGTCATCTTTAACATGCAGGCCGGCCCAAGTACCGGTACGTACATAAGTATACAGTTACTCACTTTGCATTAATTTGTAAAAAGGGCTCATGATCTATACTGTAATTATCAATGGTGGTGATTAATACCTCATGTAACGACGTAATTCATATTACAGGCATGGGAATTGTCCGCCGAACGGCGGATTTCCGCCGATTATTTTTTTTGTTCCGCCGAAAATGCAAAAGTGTCCGCCGAAAAAATAAAGGGGGGAGGCCCACAAAAAAAGCACCGGTTACTTTGGCCTTTGCACAAAAGCCCGCGAAAACTTTCCGTACTTTGTTCACGCACTGCTACCGCCCGCCTCAGTTATTGAACTTTTATGTTTGCAAGTAAACCAGATTGCACAGATTGTGTTACAAGTTACATTTTCCTATTTGTCTCAACAGATCAATTTTTTTTTTACAAATTTAAACCATATAATACATGTATATATTTTTTTTCGTCAAAAAAGCAACAATTGGTACATTTTTGAACTAAAAACTCTGATTCTAAAAACAGAATTTAATGGCAAACTTGGAGCTCAGATGACACCAGATTGCACCATCTGGGTTCTTTGGAGAACATTTTTTTTCGGGGGGGCATGCCCCCGGACCACCCTAATAAGGTTAGGCGCTTCGCGCCGTCGACTTGACGCTTCGCGTCTTCAGTTATAAATGTTCCGCCTTTTTTTACAATGTTCAATTCCCATGCCTGAATTATTAGTTTGCAAGAGAGATACGTATACGTTTGTTGCATCAACAATGGGATTGTCTTGTTATATTTAGTCAAGTTTTGACTAAATGTTTTAACATAGAGGGTGAATCGAGACGAGGGTCGTGGCGTGTGTGTGTGTGTCAGTGTGTGTGTGTGTGTGTGTTTGTGTGTGTGTGTGTGTGTGTGTGTGTGTGTGTGTGTGTGTGTGTGTGTGTGTGTGTGTGTGTGTGTGTGTGTGTGTGTGTGTGTGCCTGTGTGTGTGTAGAGCGATTCAGACCAAACTACTGGACCGATCTTTATGAAATTTGACCTGAGAATTCCTGGTAATGATATCCCCGGACGTTGTTTTTCTTTTTTTCGATAAATACTTTTGATGACGTCATTTCCGGATTTTTGTAAAAGTTGAGGCGGCACTGTCACACCCTCATTTTTCAATCAAATTGATTGAAATTTTGGCCAAGCAATTTTCGACCAAGGCCGGACCTCGGTATTGCATTTCAGCTTGGTTAATGACTTTGGTCATTAAAAATCTGAAAATTGTAATAACTTTTTTTTATATAAACCGATCCAAATTTACGTTTATCTTATTCTACATCATTTCCTGATTCCAAAAGCATATACATATGTTATATTTGGATTAAAACCAGGCTCTGAAAATTAAAAATATAAAAATTATGATCAAAATTAAATTTCCGAAATCGATGTAAAAACAATTTCATCTTATTCCTTGGTAGTGGATCCCGACAACAACAACAACAACAAACAAATCGGTTCAGCGCGCACAGCGCTGCGCGCTGAGAGCACGTGTTGAAATATCTCATCGATGAGGTTGTGTCCGGGGTGTAGCTGAATACGGTGTCCAAATTTGAAAAATATCCACCGATAACTTTGGCCGTTCATCGCGAACAGACAGACAGACAGTCAGACAGACAGACAGACAGACACTAGTCATATATATATATATAGAGGGTGACAGACACTAGTCGTATATATATATAGACAGACAGACAGACAGACAGTCAGACAGACAGACAGACAGACACTAGTCGTATATATATATATAGAAATATATATATTTCTTGGTTAAAACTTGTCTAAATTTCTAAATTCTTTCTTAATAAATATCAATTTTACACTTTGGCCTTAAATCAAAGTGTTTCCCTTCACAGATATCCTCTTGGGGTTGTCAGATGAGGGTAGTCTCCCATGCCAACAGAAGCTACCATTCAGAGAATGGTTTGCTTCTTAGTTGGATACCATGGGTTGACAACTCTCGCCATCAGTACCACCTGACCACTGATGAGACACAATAGTGTCGAAACACGTGTCTGGTCTAGGTACAAATACAATGGTCTTCCTCAGGACTAGATTACCTTGCGATACGTCCCCCACAAAGGGACTTTGCTCTGTAAATCTCGGTCCCCCTTGAGGAGGGTCTGATGCTCCCAATAGGCTGTCTGTGAAGGGATACTTATTTCTCTCTCTATCTCTGCTAAGAGATTTTAACAAATCTCGGAAGAAAGTCTCTGCTGACTTTCAATTGTTTCTTTCACAATTTCTGATGTTTTATAATGTGGTCACCGTGAAAGTTGCATCGCCTTTAAAGCGATCCAATTGAATAAAGCAGAAAACTTCTTCTTTACCAAGTCCTGTGTTGAACAGCAGTGAAAAGTTGACCGCTTTTCCTGTTTAACCTTTTCAAAATTAGATCTAACTTGTTCGCGTATCCATTTCTGGATCTGCAGGCTGGTACAGAGTTACCTCCCTTTCGGCTTTTTCAAATTTCCCTTGTTTTAACCTAATTTCTTGGTTAAAACTTGTCTAAATTTCTAAATTCTTTCTTAATAAATATCAATTTTACACTTTGGCCTTAAATCAAAGTGTTTCCCTTCACAGATATCCTCTTGGGGTTGTCAGATGAGGGTAGTCTCCCATGCCAACAGAAGCTACCATTCAGAGAATGGTTTGCTTCTTAGTTGGATACCATGGGTTGACAACTCTCGCCATCAGTACCACCTGACCACTGATGAGACACAATAGTGTCGAAACACGTGTCTGGTCTAGGTACAAATACAATGGTCTTCCTCAGGACTAGATTACCTTGCGATACGTCCCCCACAAAGGGACTTTGCTCTGTAAATCTCGGTCCCCCTTGAGGAGGGTCTGATGCTCCCAATAGGCTGTCTGTGAAGGGATACTTATTTCTCTCTCTATCTCTGCTAAGAGATTTTAACAAATCTCGGAAGAAAGTCTCTGCTGACTTTCAATTGTTTCTTTCACAATTTCTGATGTTTTATAATGTGGTCACCGTGAAAGTAGCATCGCCTTTAAAGCGATCCAATTGAATAAAGCAGAAAACTTCTTCTTTACCAAGTCCTGTGTTGAACAGCAGTGAAAAGTTGACCGCTTTTCCTGTTTAACCTTTTCAAAATTAGATCTAACTTGTTCGCGTATCCATTTCTGGATCTGCAGGCTGGTACAGAGTTACCTCCCTTTCGGCTTTTTCAAATTTCCCTTGTTTTAACCTAATTTATTGGTTAAAACTTGTCTAAATTTCTAAATTCTTTCTTAATAAATATCAATTTTACACTTTGGCCTTAAATCAAAGTGTTTCCCTTCACAGATATCCTCTTGGGGTTGTCAGATGAGGGTAGTCTCCCATGCCAACAGAAGCTACCATTCAGAGAATGGTTTGCTTCTTAGTTGGATACCATGGGTTGACAACTCTCGCCATCAGTACCACCTGACCACTGATGAGACACAATAGTGTCGAAACACGTGTCTGGTCTAGGTACAAATACAATGGTCTTCCTCAGGACTAGATTACCTTGCGATACGTCCCCCACAAAGGGACTTTGCTCTGTAAATCTCGGTCCCCCTTGAGGAGGGTCTGATGCTCCCAATAGGCTGTCTGTGAAGGGATACTTATTTCTCTCTCTATCTCTGCTAAGAGATTTTAACAAATCTCGGAAGAAAGTCTCTGCTGACTTTCAATTGTTTCTTTCACAATTTCTGATGTTTTATAATGTGGTCACCGTGAAAGTAGCATCGCCTTTAAAGCGATCCAATTGAATAAAGCAGAAAACTTCTTCTTTACCAAGTCCTGTGTTGAACAGCAGTGAAAAGTTGACCGCTTTTCCTGTTTAACCTTTTCAAAATTAGATCTAACTTGTTCGCGTATCCATTTCTGGATCTGCAGGCTGGTACAGAGTTACCTCCCTTTCGGCTTTTTCAAATTTCCCTTGTTTTAACCTAATTTCTTGGTTAAAACTTGTCTAAATTTCTAAATTCTTTCTTAATAAATATCAATTTTACACTTTGGCCTTAAATCAAAGTGTTTCCCTTCACAGATATCCTCTTGGGGTTGTCAGATGAGGGTAGTCTCCCATGCCAACAGAAGCTACCATTCAGAGAATGGTTTGCTTCTTAGTTGGATACCATGGGTTGACAACTCTCGCCATCAGTACCACCTGACCACTGATGAGACACAATAGTGTCGAAACACGTGTCTGGTCTAGGTACAAATACAATGGTCTTCCTCAGGACTAGATTACCTTGCGATACGTCCCCCACAAAGGGACTTTGCTCTGTAAATCTCGGTCCCCCTTGAGGAGGGTCTGATGCTCCCAATAGGCTGTCTGTGAAGGGATACTTATTTCTCTCTCTATCTCTGCTAAGAGATTTTAACAAATCTCGGAAGAAAGTCTCTGCTGACTTTCAATTGTTTCTTTCACAATTTCTGATGTTTTATATATATATATATATATATATATATATATATATATAGATACACTCTGTATTAATACCATATCCCATGACCTCCCTTTGTTTTGTTTGTTTGTTTGCTTAACGCCCAGCCGACCACGAAGAGCCATATCAGGGCGGTGCTGCTTTGACATATAACGTGCGCCACACACAAGACAGAAGTCGCAGCACAGGCTTCATGTCTTACCCAGTCACATTATTCTGACACCGGACCAACCAGTCCTAGCACTAACCCCATAATGCCAGACGCCAGGCGGAGCAGCCACTAGATTGCCAATTTTAAAGTCTTAGGTATGACCCGGCCGGGGTTCGAACCCACGACCTCCCGATCACGAGGCGGACGCCTTACCACTAGGCCAACCGTGCCGGTTATGACCTCCCTTCTTTGTCTCTGTTACTTCAGTATGGGTATATATGTTGTATTTTTATAGCTCAATAAATACATCATGGACTCCAAAAAATATATGATAGTGCAGATTCCGATTTGGGCAAAGGACTACTTTCCTCCCGACCTTTGACCTCGCGCCGAACAATGTGACACATTTGTATGAAGTTCTAAAATCGTATTGCACGGCTCAGAAAACCATATCAGTTGCACGCAAAAATGAATCTCAGAACTGATCTGATGTATGAGATGCAATAAGCAAAAGTTTCTTTCATTATGAAAGCTATGCAGGTCGAAAAAAACGAACATTCAACTTACAAGATAACCAGATGCTAGCGAACGAAAACAAAAACACGAGTACCCTCCCCTTGCATCGTTAGCAGACGACTTTTGAGAATCTGTCGGTAGTGTGTTTTGGTGTGCGCCTTCAGCTATCAAACATCGGCTGTTTCACGTGTTTTGCGAGCAAGTCTACTCTTTTGCCTGGCTCTGCAGTAAGTCCACATATTTTTCCGTAATCCAGTCATAATCCTTCAAAATGCAATCAATCGGCGGTGACAGACGTTTCGGTCGCGTTTTCCTCACCGTGCCCATACCAGTTTAAGTTCATCCATGCAAACACACTCGCAAAACAGTTTATCACGTAGATACATTTCAAATAGGGAGCAAATGGTTAAATCTAAACCTACATATTTGTTCCCTAAAATTTGCTTCTCTGTCAATAAGCCTAATTACACACGTTCGAGAAAAACAACGTGGAATCGATTCTGAATCGAGTAAGCCAAATGGGTCCCAAACCCGTTTCGCCCGTTCTGCCGACCTGAAACGCAAAACAAAAGAATTGTGCGCTTCAACTAAATTAATTTCTATTCGACTTCATTACTTTCTTGCAACTTATGAACCTTTACTTAAAGCTTTTAAATGGTCTGAAAGTAGTGTTACCGCGTACTTATCGATGCACTCATTCGTTTTATTTTTTCAGCGACGGTCACTTAGTTTAAGGTTGCAAAAGGGCTAAGTCTCGCTGGCAACAGTTTTACCCTGCACAGATCGCAACAGTGCCGCTAGTAGTCTACACTTTGTGTTTGATGGTAGAATGGGATATACAGATTACAACACTCGTGGTTTTTTATATGGCTTGTATTTCAGTCAAGACCCAGCGGGAATATCAATCGAGAGCCACTCGCCAGAGGCTCGTGTCTCCTGATGATATTCATCCGCTGGGTCTTGACTGAAATACAAGCCATATAAAAAACCACTCGTGTTGTAACCTATACTTATTTTTTATGTTTTTTGTCATTTGTATGTGTTTGCTTTTTGTGTTGCCTGTTAACTTGTTTTTGACTATGATGTTAAGATTTTTCACAAGTTTAATGTTTGTGTATCAGTCAGAGTTGGAGATTTTGTAGATGCATATGCAAGTACTTGAGTTTGTACCAAGTTAGGCTCTGAGTAAAACGTTGCAGCTTGTCTGAAACTAGATTGTATCAGACATATTAGGCCCAAAAAAACATACAAACTCGTAAAAATGATGACAAATATTTGTAATTGGCCTAATATGAGTGTAAATTATTGTTTGGTTTGAATGTAATCAATTAATGCATTATTTGCTCTGCACTACAATGTATTGTTTGTTCTGAAGGAAAATGTTTACTGTTCTACTTGTTATCATGAGTCATTTAATATCGTGATTAAGCACACTGTTTTGCTTTATATATCAGAGGTCGGTAATTATGACATATTTTGTGAACAAGACATGTATGTTTATTAATTTTATTTTATTTCCTTGTGTGGTTTTTGTTTTCATTTTTTATGGTATTGTTTTAACAATTGTTAGATCATGACTTCAGCTATGTCGACAGACTGTATTTCATAGAGAATACTCAATTTACATGATATTCTTACGTGTGGTTTGAACGGTATTGTTATCTCATGAGTGGTCTCTCTCACGTATGTATGATTAAGCTGAATTTGTCTATTCCTGGGGTTTTCACCATCACTAGACCACAACATGGTGTCTTCCTTTAAGCCAGAAGAGATTATAGTGAGTGTGTGTCAATTAGCTGATTATGTAACTAACTATTTCACTTTGATATGAATGATTATTGAACGTTCCTAGCATACTTCATGTTGAAATCATGTTCATACTTGATGTTTTGAATTCACGTGCAATAAAATGTGTCGTACTTATTGCTACTATCAGGGTGACCAACAATAGGTGTTGGGAAGCGTCCCCAAGCGTGGAAATAACAGAATGTCAAACGAACCAAAGCTGCAACCTGCAATGAGTAAATGCACCGTGATAGTGTTATGATCGATCTTAATGCCGCAAGCAATGTAAGAAAAGTGTTCACTGTTTCAGGTGACCAAGGACACTTCTCCGTGTGGATAGTGTATGTAGCAGCCGCTGGGTGTTGCCTTGCCGTTATCGTTACTTTCCTCGTGGCTATAGTCATCCACACAAGACGCAGTACGTTAGCACTTTCCATTTCTAAACATGTGTAACATTTCTGTGTGACAAGGAATGCAGGTGTGCATAAGGAGGTTAATCCATATGCGTGTGTGTCTGTCATTTTGTGTGTGTGGCTGTGTTTATGTATGAATGTCAGCGCCTGCCCATGCACTCATGTGTATGTATTTCCCCTGTATACCGTAGATTGTAACAAAAGCATCTAGTAAATGGTTGCCTTCTTTATCGCACAGGGAGAACTGCTACATTACCAGACAACAGAATACCTAGCTTGTACGTGGAGTGTGAAGAGTATGCAGATGCTACCCCACAACAACAATCTCCCCTGCAGCCAAACCACAGGCCTCAGATGCCTGCACCCGCGAGTCCGTCCGTTCAAGACAATCAGCCTGACCCATACGAAGATACGGAAGGGCGTCACGTGGGTGCGTTCAGCGTAGCTCTTCAGTCACAGGAAGTGTATAAACCTAGGAGGCAAGCATATGAAAACGATCACTACATGCACCCTGCTTTAAATGCACAGTAGTCGGTTAACATGTTTGCTAATGGATTCACAATCTGTAGGAAAACGATGTATCACACGCACACACACACACACACACTCACACACACACACACACACACACACACACACACACACACACACACACACACACACACACACACACACACACACACACACGCACACACACACACACACACTCACACACATCTGACTCCGATCTATCTCACGCATGTTCGTTCTCTCTCATACATAAATGGTAATCCAAAAACAGAAATACATAACAACAAGTATATTAATCAACACGTAACATACATTTCACGAGCATACACACATTTAAACACAATGTTTACCCGTCAAAATAGTCAGGAACAGAACAATCCACAATCACCGATAACTTCACGAAGACGCATAGTTCATTACAATGCAGTTCGGAGACAATGTCCGGAAGTTCGCTGAATTTTAAATAATCCTCTTATCACTCGTCGACGGCAAATACACAATATTAACGAAGACGAATGGAGGTTACAGATATGCCTCCCGCGGCATACTATCCCCGGCTACACTGCCGAAGAAAACACTGCAGGAGGTAATATGACGTCTAGAACTTGAAAGTACTGACGGGCAGTCTGGACGTGCAGATCAACAGCCGCAGTCCTAGCACCGATCTCCCAAGCAGTAGCGGCTACCCCACGGCAGCCTACGTCAGGATGCAAGCTGACGTCCAGAACTTGACCAATTTCACAGGCACAGCACCGGTCTCTTTGTTAGTAGCGGCAACCCAACGGATGCCTAGGCACGCCATAAATAGTGTATCATCGCATCAAGATCCAAGGATCTGATCGAGTCTGTGTCCCCCCCGTGACAATTGCCATCCAATTACGATGTTTACCCCAACAGGTACAACAGGCAGACTGACTAGTTAAACAAAGCGCATGTAAAAAGGAGACAGCTCACATACACGTACAATATACATGTGATTTTAGCCTCATACTTCAGTTATGCTGTTTCGGCAGGGTTGTTAATATAGAGCTGTAACAGTGCAAGTGGATGGAATACATAATTTGTGACAGATAACCTGTGGTTAATATATGTATCTTCCTTAAAACCACCCATCCCACGGCAGCCCTAAATGAAATTTATTTGATTCTTTATTTCACAAAAGGATTGCTGGATTTTAGGAACATAATTTAGTTCAATCTGTTTAAAGGATTGCCTTCCATGATGTCAATTGCATTACTGTTAGTAGGCTCTCTTTTTTTCATGGGTTATAGCGACGCAGAGGAGGGTAAATGCTGGAATAAGCATCGCAATACCACAGTGTGTTTTAGTTCATGATTTGTGGTATTAGATAAGCGTAATTGAGAGAAACCACATGCAAAATAAACGATAGAGCAAGTGAGATCAAATTGTAATCACACAGTATATGTTTATTTTGTCGAATGTCCAACATATTGATCAGCATACACACTGTTATTTTGGGACGTTTATGCCTGTTTGCACTGTACATAACTAATGTTCTCGTGAATTCCCCACACTATTTTCAGCAATGTGCACGCAGAAAGGAGTGTATTGTGTCCGCCACTTCAACTCTAATATTGTGTGTAATATTACTTCCCTCCTAATGCACAGATTTAATCGCGATAGTCGTTTATAATTGTAACGCACATGTACACTATGATCGTTTGTACGACACATTTGCATATTATGGTGTCAGAGTGTTCTGATGGACAGATTGAACAAGTGATTTTGAGTTTTGATGTGTTGTCTTTTCTTTGTCATTATTCGTATCATGTATCTTAAAAGGATGCAAACACGGAAAACAAATGGTATGAATCTATTAAAAAAAAGGCTAAAGGAGGCAGTTGTGTTTTACTTTACCGTGGAGTAACGATTAAACATGACTGGGTTACATCATAACTGGATGTGTTTCTTGCTTTGTTTACTGAGGGCTTATAATAATTATGATCCTTTGGTTGATTGTAAAGGCACAAGGAATGAATAACGTTTCTGTTTGACTGGTGTGATTCAGAAAGATACAGTTATTGTTTGTACATTTCACAATGCTGCACGCTGTTTAATTCTAAAAATGCATAGCGGGTAAAGGTGATATTGTTTCGTTTTTTTTTCTCTTTTGGGCGGGGAAGGGGGGAGTTGAATGTTTGTCTGAAGTTGGTAGTGGTGGTGGTGGTAATGTAAATGGTCGTAGCGGGTTTGAGTTTGGTGGTGGTGGTGACTGTGGTTGTGGTGCTACATAAAAGGCCGAGTTTGAACAAAAGGATGTGAAGTCTGAGCCAATACGGCGCCTGTCAGTCCTGGACAAAAAATAGTAGCTGATTTACTCAGCCTCTACTTTGCCTTCGTCTTTTCCTTATATGACTATGACTGTATCATGTTGAACTTATTCGTGAATTACAAAGCTTGTAAAATCTTCCTGGTTCCATATATGGAAACCCGGGAGTGTCAGTGGAAGGGTGGGATTGACAAATTCACATTTAGAGAATACAAAAAGCTAGTGAGTCACAACTTTAAGGGACACAATCAAATGCATTGCAAGTAAGGGGGCCCGGGTAGCTGAAAAGGTAGAGCACTGGACTTGTGATCGAAAGGTCGCTGGTTCGAATGCAGACCGGGACGGACACGGGCCAACTGTATGTGCAGACCCAGAGACTGTATCCATCTCCCACCCCCATGTCACCACAGTGGCACGTAAAAGACCTCGGTCATTCTGCCAAAAGTGCAGATGGCTGATAACACCTAAACACGCATACACTTGTGTCTCTCATCTAAAGCCGGGTTATAACCCGGGAACATGCC
>NW_027126284.1:0-32500 GCF_037325665.1 Littorina saxatilis | reverse complement strand
GCCTATAGGGCGACCATTGTAAAAAGGGGTTTTATGGCTACCAGTGCTATATCCGTTGTTTTTAAAGCAATATTAACTAAATTTTGTAATTACATTTGCTAAGTGACCTACACCCAACAGTCAAGAATTGACTGTGAAAATCAGTCAAGATTAAGATATAGGTGTTTAACATCATCGCCTTAATGATGATGATATGTTTACACTCAGTTAAAAAAATATTTGTATAAGTATCGTGGTTGTCTAAAGACCCTTTTTTGCAAAGGACGGCCTAAGTCTCAAAATCACTTATTCAATTTTGTGCTCAAACGGTAAATCCCAACTTCGTGCGATTTACAAGCAAGATACGTTAGGCACTGCCTCCTCGATAGCGCATGGGGTCAATGTTGTCAGGCCAATGGAATTGGAGAAAAGACGCCAAAACTTAAGGCGACCGACTTTTGGTCGCCCTAAATCGAAAGTGTTGTAAAATGGGGGCTTTAGGGCGACATTTGGTCGACCTAAGTCGGCTTAAGATTTATATATGTATATATATATATATATATATCAGAAATTGTGAAAGAAACAATTGAAAGTCAGCAGAGACTTTCTTCCGAGATTTGTTAAAATCTCTTAGCAGAGAAAGAGAGAGAAATAAGTATCCCTTCACAGACAGCCTATTGGGAGCATCAGACCCGAGAATTACAGAGCAAAGTCCCTTTGTGGGGGACGTATCGTAAAGTAATCTAGTCCTGAGGAGGCCTAGGACCGTTGTATTTTTACCTAGACCAGAAGACACGTGTGTCGGCACTATTGTGTCTTATCAGTAGTCAGGTGGTACTGATGGCGAAAGTTGTCAACCCATGGTATCCAACTAAGAAGCAAACCACTCTCTGAATGGTAGCTTCTGTTGGCATGGGAGACTACCCTCATCTGACAACCCCAAGGGGATATCTGTGAAGGGAAACACTTTGATTTAAGGCCAAAGTGTAGAATTGATATTTATTAAGAAAGAATTTAGAAATTTAGACAAGTTTTAACCAAGAAATTAGGTTAAAACAAGGGAAATTTGAAAAAGCCTAAAGGGAGGTAACTCTGTACCAGCCTGCAGATACATATATATATATATATATATGTATATATAAGTATAAATCCGCCTTTAGGACGACCATTGTAAAAAGGGGTTTTATAGCTACCGGTGCTATATCCGTTGTTTTTAAAGCAATATTAATAAAATTTTGTAATTACATTTGCTAATTGACCTACACCCGACTGTCATGAATTGAACGTGAAAATCTGTCAAGATTAAGATATAGGTGTTTTGCATGGTCGCCTTAATGAAAATAATGCAAGAGTGGGGGTTACGGCGACACGCCTTTTCGGGTAGCTTAGGGCAACCAATTTATAAGGTATATTAAGGCGACCAGTATTTGTATATTTTGTTGTTCACAAAGTTTTGTAAAGGGCCTAGAGCCATAGGTTATGCACTTAAAAATGTCCAGTTATTATTATTATTTTAACAATTTTAATTGTCTTCTTCTGCGTTCGTGGGCTGAAACTCCCACGTACACGCGTGTTTTTGCACGAGTGGAATTTTACGTGTATGACCGTTTTTACCCCGCCATTTAGGCAGCCATACGCCGCTTTCGGAGGAAGCATGCTGGGTATTTTCGTGTTTCTACAACCCACCGAACTCTGACATGGATTACAGGATCTTTTCCGTGCGCACTTGGTCTTGTGCTTGCGTGTACACACGAAGGGGGTTAAGTCACTAGCAGGTCTGCACATAAGTTGACCTGGGAGATCGGAAAAATCTCCACTCTTAACCCACCAGGCGGCAGCGACCGGGATTCGAACTCACGACCTCCCGATTAGGAGGCCGACGTCTTACCACCACGCCACTGCGCCCGTCATTTTAATTGTCATTTAGTTATGTGCTCAAACTCTGCAGTTCGCGCTTTCGAAATCGTTATTATTTAAGGTTCCTGATGCTTTGTGTTGAGTGTAATCATGGCTGTTTCATCACTAATTATTCTGTTGGCAGTTTTAATAAACAGTTCAAAACGTGCAATAGATTTTGTGTATGAGTTGTGACAGAAAAAATGATAGATGCTTTCATCAGTGTTGTTCCCAAGTCAGAAATAAAAGGTCACTGTTTGCAAAATTTAAACATATCAATAGGAATGCCTTGTTGTAATGTTAACAGGCAGATGTAAGCAAAGTACATCACAGAAGAAAAACATATAACAGGATGTACATATACACACATTAACACATACAATGCAAACTGCGATAAGTCAACGAATGTGTATTTGTTCAACAGCTCATTTATTTGTCAAAAACAAGAATAAAATTATACACATACACCTTCAGCAATGATGTTTTAATGTGCGCACTTGTTCTTAAATCGCTTCCCTACACTTACCATATTGTTCGAGTCCAAAACCTACTATACTTTGTTCAGTAAGGGAGATTTGACAAAAGGGATGTTGTACAGAGTTGCGAGTGGGACCTCTCTGTAGAGGGTAACAAAAACGGGAAAAAAAGACAACTTACAAGTATGTACAAGAATAAAGTTCTTGCAAAGAATACACTTGCAAAAGGTCTATTGTTTTCAGGTAATGGCAGAAATGCACTCAATGCTGGATTGATCTGGGGCCCTACTACACTCTAAATGAACATGATGGGAATTGCACACACTCACTTATTTGAAACAGTTTGAGAACGGCATTCAAATGTTCTGTTTTGAGAGTTAGCTGCTGTGATCATCTTTTGTGTGCTGAATGAACTGAAAAAGTAAGCTGTTATGGGCTCTCAGTGTGTTCTGCATGATCTGTCAATGTTCTAAATGCAGAACGCTTTCAATAGTCTTGCCGACGTTCTTTCCAGAACAGCACAGTGAAAGTCTGCTAAGATCACAATAAATGCTCTATAGTTTACAGTACACTAATTGAGGTCTTTTTAAATCTCTGCCATAAAACAATTTGAGAACACAAAAAAGTAATTTGACCACTTGCAAGTGTACGGTTCAGATTACCAATGATCTGTTTGAAAGAAAAAATATCGTGTGCAGAATTATGGCACACATATTTTGGTAGTCTTACATTTCACCTAATCATTAACAACATAGAGATCCATATTTAGTATGTTTAAGTTATCTTTTATGTTGAAATCATTGTAAATGTTAGGGCAGAAATGATGTCATAAACACACAAGCTACACCAAGATACCTCAAATTGAAGAAGATTAATGAAGCACAGAAACAACAAATTTTAGTTAAAATTTCAATCAAATGTACACTATCAAGAAAACAATCGTAATTGAGTAGAATCAGAACCAGTGGCCTTTTGGAGAGAGTTACTAAGCCCTCTTCCAAGCATAACATTTTTGGCAAAATAAAGTCAAGACAGAAGAAAATAAATGGCATGCATTTACAATGCAACAGGATTTATTGGGGAACTAATTTACCCCAGAGAAGTGAAACAAATACAGATTAAAACAGAGAACAGTTCTTTGAAATTATTTTGATGTACATGATTGCATAGATTAACTGTGTTGTTTGCAATGTTGATCAATGCCACACACAAATTGACCACTTACAGAATTCATGTACATACATATCACAAACTGGGAAGGAGCGTGATTGACAGTTTGAACTGTGCATGGTATTACAAATTACAATGCTATATTTACTCTGTCATTAGAACTCAGTATTAGAAGCAAAACATAAAACAAATGTCATCGATTTCAAGACACGACTGACAACTTTTAAAGCAAAATGATATAAAATGATTTGAAATTTTCAATGAGAAATAAATGATGACATTATTGTAACCTATTAAAAAAGCTTAATTGTTTTCTATTTATCCTCCAGAATTAGCTTCCCATCAATTGAACATGAATAACAACAACAGGCACTTGTATTGTGGAGAGGAAGTCTTATTATAATACCTTACAACCACTCATCTCAAAAGGTTATGAGTGCAGTCACAGGAGGGTAGTCACATGCTTTGTGCGCCCTTCAATTACTGCATGCACTCAAAATATTACATTTCGTTTTCACCAGTATCGCTATAACATTAACAGCGATCGTTCAGCGATTACTAACTCACAGTACAAAAGAGGGTTTGAATGGGAGATAATGGGCAATGCAGAACTCTTGAATAGATTAGTGACGATCCAAGTGATCAGGCTTGTGTCAGACTGCTTTGATTAGTCTGAGATAGAACACCTGATTGCATTTTCTGCTCAGCTCTGTTCCGGTCATTGCAGAGGTATCTGGCGTCCAAATATTTAGAGTGTACGAGGCACACTTTTGTCGGTCAACATAAAATGTTTAGTGCGTGAACTTTTTACTCTATGAAATAAGCCAAACACGCATACATTTGTAGTGGATTTGACCAAATTTGTTCATAGTACCGGACCTTGCATAATAACACAAACCAGGCCTCGGTCGAGTCTCAAGTGAAATTCTCCTTTATCCGATACTGACAACGATTTTCAAAACACATACTTGATATTCTTTAGTTTAGCTGCCGAGATTGAACCAGTACACATCTGTCATGGGTGATTTTACATACACACATACTCTTTAGTTTAGCTGCCGAGATTGAACCAGTACCACCCAATGATTGCTTTCTGCTTCTTGCCATTCACACAGTGTCAGTCTGGCTGGTTCACCATCCATTCTTGCGTTAAAAAGGGTAAATCCAAAAACAAAGAAACTGCCAGCGTTTTACCACGAAGGGCCATATCAGGGCGGTGCTGCTTTGACATATAACATGCGCCACACGCAAGACAGAAGTCGCAGAACAGGCTTCATGTCTCACCCAGTCACATTATTCTGATTATTCTGACACCGGACCAACCAGTCGTAGCACTAACCCCATAATGCCAGACGACAGGCGGAGCAGCCACTAGATTGCCAATTTTAAAGTCTTAGGTATGACCCGGCCGGGGTTCGAACCCACGACCTCCCGATCACGGGGCGGACGCCTTACCACTAGGCCAACCGTACCGGTCAGAGCTCAGTGACAAGAAGAAAAAAGAGTTGGTGAAATCAAAGGTGTTCAATGAGCAAAAACATACAGAAGGAAGGCTGTTCTCTTAAAACGTTTTATGTTAATGTAAATCCAATAACAAACGTTCCAACAACCTACCTTTCTTGTTTTTTGATTTTAAAAAGGGTAAGCCTGCCCACAATCAAGTTGCGCATTAGAACAAGCAGGCAGCTTCATGGCTGCAGCAACCCTTACTTCATTAGAATGTTTTCTTTGTAAGTGTCTGATGAGCACACTTTGAAATTGGCCACAATATAGGCAAGGTCGTTTCGGTTTCTTGGAAGAAATGTTTGGCAGTCCGTCTGAGGCAGGTGGCAGTCCATTTGAGGCAGGTGGCAGCTCATCTGAGGCAGGTGGCAGTCCGTTTGAGGCAGGTGGCAGTACATCGTGTTTGTCTGGTATTTCTGAAAAAAACAAAATATGCAAAAAATCCTATTACAAAGTTTTCAAAGATCAAAGCAGCTCTACCCAAGAAAAAAATGAAAACTGAACAACGCTTCTTGAAGAATAACCATGTGATCATATTAGGCATAACCAAAACCAATATCAACGATTATGAAAAGTGATCGCTTCCTGGAAATAAAAGCCCAGGTTCAGATCTTTATGTTCACAACAAAAAGGAGCATGGTAAAAATTTCAAAATGGGGGAATGTTGCAGCAGCTTAACTGAACATTTAGTAACTTTTGCCTGGTCTTTGCAAGACTGGTGAATAACGTGTTTCACAAATATACAATTTCCCTGGAAACCATGGACTCCCAGCATTTTCCTTAGAAACAAATGAAGCTGCATAAGGCAGAGATGCGTGTGTGTGTGTGTGTGTGTGTATGTGTGTGTGTATGTGTGTGTGTGTGTGTGTGTGTGTTTGTGTGTGTGTGTGTGTGCATGCATGTGTCAGACATGAGGTGAGGAAGCTTTTGAGACCATGTTGCCAGTTTTGGTGAATGCTATTTTTAATTGCTGTCCAGTGTTGTTTTCAAAATTGATGTTTTTTACATTTAGTCAAATTTTGACTTAATGTTTTAACAAAGATGGGAAAATGTAGAGCATGTACAATTCTGTCCACACGAAACTGTTTTCTTGATAGTACACTAGTTGATTGCAACTGCATATGCAAATGTCCTGAACTATAGTCTATAGACAAGTCTTGCTTCTGGCTCAGGAAAGCTGAATTTTAGGTAAATTGGCAAATCATGAAAGGTTGCAGTCATAGAGTCACTACTTCTCAGTTTCTTTCACGGACTTTTACCTTGGCATGTTTTCTTCCTTTTTGCAGGTGGTGACAGCATTGAGTAGTAGTACATGTAGCTTGAAAAAGGTGTGCCATCAGAATCAGAATCACTCTCCGGATCGTAACTGTAGTCTTCATCCTAAAACAAAATATTCACAGTTAAGTTATAGTGATGTCTCTGGCAAGGCGGAACATGCCATCATGTGAAACTCTTTTTTTTATTTTTTATCTAAACATCACAAATGAAAGCTCAAAACGTATTTGTCAGTAGATCTGGAAATCTGGTCATAGGTCCTTTTGAGTAAAACTAAAAGTACTTGGAGGAAGGAGAAAAAATTATCACATTCACACTATTTGACTTGTAATGCGTGTGTGTTAAAGCCCCAGTCCGTCCCAAATGGTTTACAGAACGATTCAAATCTTTTCATGAAAAAGCAGTTCTAACCTTATCGAACACACTTGCAATAGCATTTAGTGAATAGCATTAAATGACACAGTTTTTTTGTTTAGCTCGAGTAAACCACACACCTGTTTTCGTGGTTAATCTAACCCCTGAGCCATCGTGAACCCATGTGATCTACTTTCCCTTTTTTTCTCACAATTTAGTAGTCAGTCCTTGATTTCAATGCGACTCGCTGTATCTGCCATGGCTCGTTATCTAAAACGCAACAAATGGCTGCGAGTCACACGAAGTGAATGGTGTCGGCTGACCGTTCAAAGAAACTGGCGACATGCTGAACATTCGTCTGCTACGAGAAACACGTTTTGCAGGACACGCTTCAGGGCTAGTTTTTAAACTTTAAAATCTTCGAGTTTTACTGATTTTGTCTTAATGAAAAAAGAATTATTTAAGAATATTTGTGTAACAAGCTGTCAATTTATTAGTATAAGTTAGGTCTAGCGCCAAAACGAGCCATCCCATTGTCTGATCAGACAATCCGGCTGGCCACGCAAAAATAAATTCGTTCATAAGTGCTCGCTCTTTTCGGAGGGCACCTACGATGTTCTCAAGTGGTGAGTGTTGAAATGCAAGGGTGTTTGTACTGTGTGTAAAAGCCTGACAGTGTCTGTGATGGTTTACGGGAAGCTGCGTGTGCCTTTAAATTCAACAGGGGACCTAGGTTGATCAAATGTCGTCCTAAAGCTCTAATCATGCAATACTTTTCTTATTTTCAGTCGCCCTAAGGTTTGGTGCTTCTATTTAAATCTCAAATTGCTTAACTTTGTCATAGAGTGAGACTGCAAGTCGCCCACTCGGCCACTATGGTCCCATTAATAGTCGTGTTCAATGTGCTTTTGACACAGATCATCATAATGGTCCCGACTCTCCTCAATTATGCGCTTATCTTGTGTCTTTTCTGGATTACACAGATACTGAAGTAAAATGCAAAAAATCCTTAAAATGTGACCCTCCACCACGAAATGAGTCACATGTCACCTCGCGCGGTTCTGCACTAGGCTTAATATAAGTCCAGGGAGTGTCTGGTAACAGTTTGTGGGTCACCTTAATCACAGGCTTATAAAGTTAAAAAGTCATCCGGAGAGTCAAATTCAGGAAGTAGGTAACCCGTGAGTTAGTTCAAATCGCGAGGCTTTTCGTACCTGTCATCTCCAGATGAGGCTGGTTTTATCGGTACATCTCCAAATGAGGCTGGTGGTAGCGGTACATCTCCAGATGAGGCTGGTGGTAGCGGTACATCTCCAGATGAGGCTGGTGGTAGCGGTACATCTCCAGATGAGGCTGATGAGAAATAAATCAGGTCATCTTTTTACTGACACAAACTTTGAAAGGAATTCCTGTTCACGAACCGCCTTTTTCTTTGTTGTTGTTTTTACATGATGGAAATTGAGCTTTCCACGCTTTGAACAGATCAATACAACTGATCTCGTTTCGTCACTTCATACGAGACTCGCCACGTCATGTCACAAAAGTAGAAACTCAAGAAGTTTAAGAATTGTAAGGCGGCCTTCTGTCATTTTCAAGGGTACCAATTTGAAGCCAATATTTATTAACCAACATGAACCGTAGCCTACCGTACAGTCTAACAGTGTGAAATGTGAATGAGGGTCGCATCAGCAACTTTAGCCTATTCATTTCACCCTCCGGATGGACGGTCTTATCAGACACTGATTTAGTGATAAACACGTAGTATCGATGCAGGCACACTCATTTTCGCAAACAAGCAGTTGCTTCATAAAATAGGTACTTAACAATTGTGCAGCAAGCTGGTTTTAAAAGTGCATGCATGTTCTGCTGTGCAGTGACTTGAATGAGAAGCATTTAACAAGGGTAAAAGATCAAATACGGTGATGCCACACGCTGAAGAATAACATACCTGGAGTCCTGAGCTGCTGCTGAAGGACAGTAAGGTCGGTGGGAAGCTGGACATTGTTGGGAGATGTAAGATGAGACACAGACTGCGCTGGCAACATCATTGCTTGAGGTGCCAAGGCAACGGGGTGCCAACCAGCCATCGAGAAAACCAGACTTTGCTGACTTGTTGTAACCATGCCTGTCAAACAAGTACAATGTATATCACAATGGGCACAAGTCTGTTTTATGTGGGAAAAAGTATAGCCAGTGTTGTTGCCAGCCTAAGAAGACAATAGGTCATTTGGACCTCCCTAAAAAAAAACCAATAAGTCCAAATGTCCTGGCTTTAAAAAAACAATAGGTCCAAATTACCATGCCGTAGTATTATATTGATGAAATTTCCGCTGTTTGCGCCGTTTTCGATAATTAGGTACACCGGCTGGAACGGGTATTTCCGTAAACGCAGCCTCGAGTGTCAATGACGACAAACACAGAGTCAATGACGACAAACACAGAGTCGGCACCGAGTGCATTTTTCACTCGTAGCAAACATGAGCATTTCGATCGGGGTTTGTTTTCCGACTTTGCAACTCCCATTCCATTCATTGCAGACCTTGTCCGCCTTGTACGAATATGTATCGGTCAGTTGACCACCAAAACGTAAAAACTATCGGTCCATCGACCGGACAAGGCTAGGTCCAATGCGTCAAATCAGAAAGGAATGCGTCAGAGACCGAAGACCAAGGCCTGGCAAGAACACTGTATAGCATGTTAAATTCTTTACACAAGAAACTGTTTCCTTGATAGTACAATAAATGATTGCAACTTGACTAGGAAATGTCCTGAACTATAGACCAAGTTGTGGTTTCTGGCTCAGGAGAGTTGAATCTTAAGTAAATTGGTCATCCATGAGTTAAGTAAATTGGTCATCCATGAGTTGTCGCAGTGAGTGAGTTACTACTTCTCACAGTTTCTTTCATTGACTTTTACCTTGGCAAGTTTTCTTCCTTTGTGCAGGTGGTGACAGCATAGGGTAATCGCAGGAAGAAGGTGTGCTATCAGAATCAAAATCACTCTCCGGACGGTATAAGTCTTCATCCTAAAACAAAATATTCACAGTTAAGTTAATGTGATGTCTCTTGCAAGGCGGAGCATAGAATCATGTGGAACTTTTATTTAAACATCACAATGTAAACCCCAAAGAGTATGCGTAAGTAGATCGGAATATCGAGTCAAAGGTCCTTTTCAGTAAAAGGACTTGGAGAAAGTATGAACACATTCACACCATTTTTGACATTATCATATATATACTGTTCAAAAAAAGAAACGCATAGCTTGTAATATTTGGTTAATTTAGTTATATGGCTACAAGGATATCCACCAAACTGCAGAAAATGTTTATCTGGTCGTCGACCTTTCGTCCATTGCCACAAGTGAGCTCTGCACGTGACGCATGCGTTATCAGTGGCTACAATGTCAAAATTGCTCATTTGGCATGACCACTCGTCATGCTTCAGTGTAATCTCGTGAAACTCGGGGAATATTGAGCTCTCACCATGTCTTCCAAAACCCATAAAAGCGGATTGTTCGCCACAAAGAAATCAGACGACAATTCAGCGACGAAAGATGGCCCGATTGAGCAGAGAAGACCGCCAAATTGCATTGGGTCGTTTACAAGCAGGCCAAAGTCAAAGTGCAATCGCCAGGCACTTCCACGTGTCCCAGGGCACCATCAGTAGACTGTGGGTCAGGTTTCAAGCCACTGGCTCCGTTGCTGACTTGCCACGAGCGGGAAGACCAAGGGCGACAACTGCTGCTCAGGACCGTTTCATACGGCTCCGCCACCTCCGGAATCGTTTCCTGTCGGCCTCATCTTCTGTCCAGGCTCTCCCCGGGCCACACCGATTATCGGACCAGACCGTGCAGTACCGCCTGCATAAAGCTGGTTTGAGAGCTCGCAGACCTCACAGAGGAGCTGTCCTCACCCGCCGCCATCGCCAGAACCGAGTGCAGTGGGGCAACCAGCACCTTCGCTGGACCGTCCGGAATCACTGGAGACACGTGTGGTTCAGCGACGAGTCCTACTTCCTGCTCCAGCGACATGATGGTCGGAGGAGGGTCTACCGGAGAGTAAACGAACGTTACGCGCCCAACTGTGTGGATGAGGCACCCATTCATGGTGGTGGAGGCGTCATGGTGTGGGGGCGATCAATACCGCTGGAAGGAGCACCCTGGTGCACGTCCAAGGGCGCATAACTGCCCAGCGATACGTGGAGGAAATTCTGCGCCCACACGCCCTTCCTCTTCTGGCTGACCAGGATGCCATATTCCAGCAGGACAACGCTCGCCCGCACACAGCACGACTCACCACCCAGTTCCTCACCGACCACCATGTCCAGGTGCTTCCCTGGCCATCCATGTCGCCAGACATGAACCCGATAGAACACCTCTGGGATGAATTGGACAGACGTGTGCGCAGGCAAGAAGAAGCGCCAGCAAATCACCGCGATCTATTGCAGGCACTTCAGGAGGAGTGGGACACCATCCCACAGCAAGATATCCGGCATCTGATCCAGTCCATGCCCAGAAGGTGCCGGGCAGTTGTTGCTGCTCAAGGCAGTCACACCCCCTACTGACTTGACAGCCTCGGCACCCAATCGTATTGATTGACTGATTGATTTGAAGATGCAAATGAACTGTGTGTGCATTCAACTGTGTCCATACCAAAATTCAAACAAATAATCTAAATATTGGATTTTCTGTTATTTTTTTCGAAAAATAAAACAAATTTGGCAAGTAGCAACTATGCGTTTCTTTTTTTGAACAGTATATATAATATGCGTGTGTGTCAAATTCCACAGGGGAGCTAGGTCGAACATATGTCATCCTAAAGCTCCAATTCAGCAATTGTACAATACTTTCAATGTATTTTCTTTCGCCCTAAGGTTTGGTGCTTCCTTTCAAATCTCAAATGTCATTTTAGTGACAACCCAGATCCAATTCACCAAATGTCGCCCTAAAGCTCCCATTATACAATACTTTTGATTAGGGCGACCAAAAATATAACATATATTGTGCTAAATCCTACAGGGGAGCTAGGTCGACCAAATGTCGTCCTAAAGCTCCAATTGTACAATACTTTCAACTTATATTCTGTCGCCCTAAGGTTTGGTGATTCTTTTCAAATCTCAAATTTCATTTTTACTGACAACCCAGATCACATTGCCTATCAAGCAGACATACAAGCTAATGTCGACACATGCTTCCAGACAAATTTGCAATAACAATAGAACCTTTTCCCATAATACCATGGCAGCTTAGTACACCTGCCTTTCCTTGAGTCTCCACAATCATCATTCTGATTATTCTGAGACTATGATGCATGCTGGGTGTGTTTCTGCGGGTTGCATTGACCCGAGTTGGACATTGGCGTCAGGATCAAGTCCAAGCATGATTTTGAGGGCATATGTACTCAGAATACTGAATAGACCTCAGTTTAAAATCTCATCCCAAAGAGTAGTGAGACACCGCCCTCCATGTGGGGTCAAGTTAACAGCAGTGTACAACTCAGACAGTCACTTATCCAAGTACTGCCTAGGCTCGGCATTGCTTAACTTTGTCATTGAGTGAGACTGCAAGCCGCCCACTCGGCCACTATGGTCCAATAAATATTCGTGTTAAAATAAATGTGATGCTTTTGACACAGATCATCATAATGGTCCTGACTTGCCTCATTTATGTGCTTATCTTGTGTGTTTTTCTGGATTACACAGGTACCGTAGTTAATGTCCAACTATCCTAACAAGAAGGGCAAAGCCCATACGACTCACATGCTTTACACATTTTTCCTACCAAAATACATGTGACCTTGACCCAGGGTCAAGGTCATCCAAGGTCATGCAACACAAAGCTGTTAATTCAAGACATAGGAAGTACAATGGTGCTTATTGGCTCTTTCTACCATGAGATATGGTCACTTTTAGTGGTTCACTACCTTATTTTGGTCACATTTCATAAGGGTCAAAGTGACCTTGACCTTGATCATATGTGACCAAATGTGTCTCATGATGAAAGCATAACATGTGCCCCACATAATTTTTAAGTTTGAAACAGTTATCTTCCATAGTTCAGGGTCAAGGTCACTTCAAAATATGTATACAATCCAACTTTGAAGAGCTCCTGTGACCTTGACCTTGAAGCAAGGTAAACCAAACTGGTATCAAAAGATGGGGCTTACTTTGCCCTATATATCATATATAGGTGAGGTATTCAATCTCAAGAACTTCAGAGAAAATGGGAAAAATGTATGTTTTGGGGGGCCTTGTCATCATACACCATCTTGCCAAATTTGGTACTGATAGACTGAATAGTGTCCAAGAAATATCCAACGTTAAAGTTTTCCGGACGGACGGACGTCCGGACGGACGGACGGACGGACGGACGGACGGACGACTCGGGTGAGTACATAGACTCACTTTTGCTTCGCATGTGAGTCAAAAATTAACAGTTTCTTGGTGGTGAATGCAAGTACGTGTAAGAATGTTGTGCCTTTTACATACTTTCTTTTTATTCTAAATTCAACCAATATACATGTGTATGTGTTAAAGCTTACAGGGGAGTTAAGTCGACCAAATGTCGCCCTAAAGATCCCATTATACACTACTTTCCACTTAGGATGACCATAGTATTTGTGCTTCCATTGGACTGACAATAATTACCCCCGGGGGGGGGGGGGGGGGGGGGGTGTGGCGGGGCCCAATTCCCATTTCCTGTGAAAAGTTAAAAAAGTCATCCGGAGAGTCAAATTCAGGAAGTAGGTAACCCGTGAGTTAGTTCAAATCGCAAGGCTTTTCGTACCTGTTCATCTCCGGAAGAGGCTGGTTTTATCGGTACATCTCCAGATGAGGCTGGTGGTAGCGGTACATCTCCAGATGAGGCTGGTGGTAGCGGTACATCTCCAGATGAGGCTGATGAAAAAAAATCAGGTCATCTTTTTACTGACACATACTTTGAAAGGAATTCCTGTTCCCGAACCGCCTTTTTCTTTGGCCCAGCTGAGGATCCACCTCTTTGTTGTTGTTTTTGCCTGATGGAAATTGAGCTTTCCACGCTTTGAACAGATCAATACAACTGATCTCGTTTCTTCACTTCATACAAAACTCGGTCACGTCATGTCACAAAAGTAGAAACTCAAGAAGTTTAAGAATTGTAAGGCGGCCTTCTGTCATTTTCAAGGGTACCAATTTGAAGCCAATATTTATCAACCAACATGAACCGTAGCCTACCGTACAGTCTGACAGTGTGAAATATGAATGGGGGTCGCATCAGCAACTTTAGCCTATTCATTTCACCCTCCGGAAGGACGGTCTAATCAGTCACTGATTTAGTGATAAACACGTAGTATTGATGCAGGCACACTCATTTTCGCAAACAAGCAGTTGCTTCATAAAATAGGTACTTAACAATTGTGCAGCGAGCTGGTTTTAAAAGTTCATGCATGTTCTGCTGTGCAGTGACTTGAATGAGAAGCATTTAACAAGGGTAAAAGATCAAATACGGTGATGCCACACGCTGAAGAATAACATACCTGTAGTCCTGAGCTGCTGCTGAAGGACAGTAAGGTCGGTGGGAAGCTGGACATTGTTGGGAGACGTAAGACGAGACACAGACTGCGCTGGCAACATCATTGCTTGAGGTGCCAAGGCAACGGGGTGCCAACCAGCCATCGAGAAAACCAGACTTTGCTGACTTGTTGTAACCATGCCTGTCAAACAAGTACAATGTACATATCACAATGGGCACAAGTCTTTTTTATGTGGGAAAAAGTATAGCCAGTGTTGTTGCCAGCCTAAGAAGACAATAGGTCATTTGGACCTCCCTAAAAAAAAAAAAACAAGTCCAAATGTCCTGACTTTAAAAAAACAATAGGTCCAAATTACCATGCCGTAATATTATATTGATGAAATTTCCGCTGTTTGCGCCGTTTTCGATAATTAGGTACACCGGCTGGAACGGGTATTTCCGTAAACGCAGCCTCGAGTGTCAATGACGACAAACACAGAGTCAATGACGACAAACACAGAGTCGGCACCGAGTGCATTTTTCACTCGTAGAAAACATGAGCATTTCGATCAGGGTTTGTTTTCCGACTTTGCAACTCCCATTCCATTCATTGCAGACCTTGTCCGCCTTGTACGAATATGTATCGGTCAGTTGACCACCAAAACGTAAAAACTATCGGTCCATCGACCGGACAAGGCTAGGTCCAATGCGTCAAATCAGAAAGGAATGCGTCACAGACAAAAGACCGAGGCCTGGCAACAACACCGTATAGCATGTTAAATTCTTTACACAAGAAACTGTTTCCTTGATAGTACAATAATTGATTGCAACTCGACTAGGAAATGTCCTGAACTATAGACCAAGTTGTGGTTTCTGGCTCAGGAAAGCTGAATTTTAAGTAAATTGGTCAACCATGAATTGTCGCAGTCAGCGAGTTACTACTTCTCACAGTTTCTTTCATTGACTTTTACCTTGGCAAGTTTTCTTCCTTTGTGCAGGTGGTGACAGCATAGGGTAATCGCAGGAAGAAGGTGTGCTATCAGAATCAAAATCACTCTCCTGACAGTAGTCTTCATCCTAAAACAAAATATTCACAGTTAAGTTAATGTGATGTCTCTTGCAAGGCGGAGCATAGAATCATGTGGAACTTTTATTTAAACTAAAACATCACAATTTAAACCCCAAAAGGTATTTGTAAGTAGATCGGAATATCGGGTCAATTTTTGAAAAAGGACTTGGAGAAAGTATGATCACATTCACACCATTTTTGACATATATATATGAGACTGTGCCAAAAGGTGACGTTTTCATGTCAGTATGTCCCAAATGACATCACCAGTACATTTTTCATTCTATCTAATCTGTTTTCGTTCTATTTTTTCTAATAACATGCGTTAACAATTGATTGCCAACTGGAATGGAAGAGCACAAAAAGTGTAACTTGATATGTAGTTTCTCTAGAGGGAAAAACATCTTCCACTTTCATGTCAGTGTGTCCCATGCAACATACATTTGCCAAACAGCTATGTGCAAGTAGATTATTTGTTAGTGGTATAGAAAATACTGATCAACAATTAAAGTCAGTTTTCACATTCATTTTCTACCTATTTCTTATTTGTTTATTCTGTTGGCAATGGTGAAATGTCAGCAATCGTGTGTCATTCGGGACAGTAGACATGACACCTGACCTTTTGGCACAGTCTCATATACATGCGTGTGTGTTAAATCCCACAGGGGAGCTAGGTCGATCGACCAAATGTCATCCTAAAGCTCCTATTGTACAATACTTTCAACGTATTTTCTTTCGCCCTGAGGTTTGGTACTTCCTTTCAAATCTCAAAAAAGTGTTGTTGTCTGATGTTCATGTCGTGTACCAAAAAGAAATAAAAACGTGTATAAAAAAAAAAAAAACTGAAAAAATAAAATTCTCAAAAAAGTAATATGTCATTTTTTTTTAGTAACAACCCAGATCCAATTCGCCAAATGTCGCCCTAACGCTCCCATTATACAATACTTTTGATTAGGGCGACCAAAATTATAACATATATATATATATATATATATGCATGTGTGTTAAATCCCACAGGGGAGCTAGGTCGACCAAATGTCATCCTAAAGCTCCTATTGTACAATACTTTCACATATTTTTTTCGCCCTAAGGTTTGGTGCTTCCTTTCAAATCTAAAAAAAAGTGTTGCTGTCTGATGTTGATGTCGTGTACCAAGAAGAAACAAGAAGAGCAAACGCTCGATCGAGTCACTTTCGCAGTTCTGAATATTATATGAGGCATCAGATGGACAGGAAGAAATTGCTATTCACAACACAATGAGTCACGTTCACATAAAATTTGAGCCCGGTCACTTTTATAGTTTCCGAGAAAAGCCCAACGTTAAGTTGTGTGTTGCCGAACAGAAAAGGCTAGTTATCTCCCTTGTTTTTCTGATAACGTTCGTAAAAGGCTACAGATGTAAATACTTTGATGTAAAGAATAATCCTACAAAGTTTCAATCACATCCGATGAACTTTGTCAAAGATATAAAATGTCTAATTTTTCCTTTGACGCTGACCTGTGACCTTGAAAAAGGTCAAAGGTCAACGAAACCATCGTTAAAGTGTAGAGGTCATTGGAGGTCACGACTAAACAAAATATGAGCCCGATCGCTTTGATAGTTTCCGAGAAAAGTCCAACGTTAAGGTGGTGTCTACGGACGGCCGGCCGGACGGCCGGCCGGACAGACTAACACTGACCGATTACATAGAGTCACTTTTTCTCAAGTGACTCAATAAAAACGTGTATAAAAAAAAAATCTCAAAAAAGTAAAATGTCATTTTAGTAACAACCCAGATCCAATTCGCCAAATGTCGCCCTAAAGCTCCCATTATACAATACTTTTGATTAGGGCAACCAAAATTATAACATATATATATATATATATTGTGTTAAATCCTATAGGGGAGTTAGGTCAACCAAATGTCGTCCTAAAGGTAAAGCTCCAATTGTACAATACTTTCAACTTATATTTTGTCGCCCTAAGGTTTGGTGATTCTTTTAAAATCTCAAATTTCATTTTACTGACAACCCAGATCCCATTCTCTATCAAGCAGACATACAAGCTTATGTCGACACATGCTTCCAGACAAATTTGCAATAACAATAGAATCATTTCCCATAATACTATGGCAGCTTAGCACACCTGCCTTTCGTTGAGTCTCCACAATCATCATTTTGATTATTCTGAGACTATGATGCATGCTGGGTGTGTTTCTGCAGGTTGCATTGACCCGAGTTGGACATTGGCGTCAGGATCAAGTCCAAGCTTGATTTTGAGTGCATATATGTACTCAGAATACTGAATAGACCTCCCTTTAAAATCTCATCCCAAAGAGTAGTGAGACACCGCCCTCCATGAGGGGTCAAGTTAACAGCAGTGTACAACTCAGACAGTCACTTATCCAAGTACTTGGCTAGGCTCGGCATTGCTTAACTTTGTCATTGAGTGAGACTGCAAGCAGCCCACTCGGCCACTATGGTCCAATAAATATTCGTGTTAAAATAAATGTGATGCTTTTGACACAGATCATCATAATGGTCCTGACTTGCCTCAATTATGTGCTTATCTTGTGTGTTTTTCTGGATTACACAGGTACTGTAGTTAATGTCCAACTATCCTAAAAATTAACAGTTTCTTGGTAGTGAATGCGAGTACGTGTAAGAATGTTGTGACTTTTACATACTTTCTTTTTATTCTAAATTCAACCAATCTATATATGTACGTGTGTGTGTGTTAAAGCCAAATGTTGCCCTAAAGCTCCCATTATACAAAACATTCCACTTAGGCATAGGGTGACCGACAAGTATGGGTTATATGAAGTCTTATATCGCGCGCGTATCTCCAGACTCGGACTCAAGGCGCCGTGTGAGATGGATTTTTTTACACAATACATCACGCATTCACATCGACCAGCAGATCGCAGCCATTTCGGCGCATATCCTACTGTTCACGGCCTATTATTCAAAGTCACACGGGTATTTTGGTGGACATTTTTTTAATCTATGGCTATACAATTTTGCCAGGAAAGACCCTTTTGTCAATCGTGGGATCTTTAACGTGCACACCCCAATGTAGTGTACACGAAGGGACCTCGGTTTTTCGTCTCATCCGAAAGACTAGCACTTGAACCCACCACCTAGGTTAGGAAAGGGGGGAGAAAATTGCTAACGCCCCGACACAGGGTCGAACTCACTTCCGAGCGCAAGTGCGTTACCACTCGGCCACCCATTGGTGCCTTTTCTCCAATTTCATTAGACTGACAACATCGACCTAGAGGTGGCTAAATCCCATTTCCTGGAAAGTTTAAAAAATAAAAGCGGTCAATTTTCGTCCTGATATGGCTCTGCGTAGTCGGCTGGACGTTAAGCAACAAATAAACAAACAACAAGTCGCGTAAGGCGAAAATACAATATTTAGTCAAGTAGCTGCCCTTTTTCAGCAAGACCGTATACTCGTAGCATCGTCAGTCCACCGCTCATGGCAAAGGCAGTGAAATTGACAAGAAGAGCGGGGTAGTAGTTGCGCTAAGAAGGATAGCACGCTTTTCTGTACCTCTCTTTGTTTTAACTTTCTGAGCGTGTTTTTAATCCAAACATATCATATCTATATGTTTTTGGAATCAGGAACCGACAAGGAATAAGATGAAAGTGTTTTGTAATCATACATTTTTCCTGATTTAGCCTCACTTAGCTTAAAAGGATATCAAAGATACAACATGCACAACATTAAGGTGCATGTTGGCCTTTGAAAGGGTTAAAATACAAAATAATTACAAGATCCAGGTCCGAATGTTGATCCGGAAGTGGGGACATTTTAGGGGACCCACAAACAACGATTTTTTGTTTTTTATCTTTCAAGTTGAGAGTCATTTTTTTGTAGATGGGTGAAAGAGGAGAGATTCAGCTTTTTAATCAATGTAAAAAGCAGAACAAAATTCTTCCCGAAATGTGTGAAAAACGGTTTTTTTAAAAGCTGTTACGATCGTAACCTATCATGTCAGATGTCACACCAGCAGAAAAGGTTGACGGCAGTGATTTGCTCCAGAAATCTCTCTAGAAGAACACAGAAACAAGTGCTGCAATCTTAGTTTGACGTTTAGCAACGGTGAAAACAGCACTGATTGTTGTATATATTTTATATCAGGCATGTTTTTTACGGAGTAACTTCGTCATGTCAGAGTGTTTCGATCGAACATTTAATAATTCTGGCCGCGATTTTACTTCTACCGGATGTTTGTCGCATCGCAGTAAAAAGACATTCCTTCCCACAATGCCTTTCGCGCACTTTTCCCTCCAAGATGGCGTCGATAACACGCAGCGGTAAGTATCAGTTCCATGTCAGCTTTTTCTTGTAAGTTGCGGTCAACAGAAAGTTCAACCCGAAAAACAAAAAATACTGAGTGAAAGTTCGAAACCTAAAATAACCTTTGGAACCGTGTTAAACAGTTTACACGGCTATCATATGCAGGAAACAAACTCAAAAATAACAAAGACTGCCTCAAAAGTGTTAAGTCAGGCGTCGATCGAAACTCCTGACACAGATATCAAACTGTCAACCGAAACTTTGACACGGCTTCGCTCGTGTCATGTGGGAACGTTTGGCTCTGGCCTTCATCAGTCAGCACGATATGAGCTAAAAACGGATCAAAATGTCCCTTTCTTTCCACAAACGGGCTAAGTTTGCGATTCCCACCATTACTCTGGCAAAACTGCTAAATTTACATTTACTGTCGGATGCAACACATGACATCATCATTTGTGTCCATTCTAAAAATATGTTACCTCCGACAGATGAATGGTATGGCTGGCAATCTTTTCTCCAGGCATGATCAATGTTATTGTTTCTGACAGCAATGAAAGGACTTCACCAAATGAATAAACTTGGTTTTTGATCAAAACTGTGCTTTGCTGTTCTTGAATTCAAACTGCTAGTAATTGCTATCTGTCGGATGCAACACATGACATCATCATTGCACTATATTGTGTTCAGTTTCTATCAGCAATCAGTACATTTTAGTTTAAACACCTGCTACATGGTTATATAAATGATACAAGTAAAAATTTGCTCAAATGATATAGGTTTACAACTAATTTTACTTGTCTTTCATGTCCATTGTTACATCCGACAGATTCCCAAAAATTACGATTACACATCATTTTCTCAAAGTCGCTTTACTGAGTTATCTTTTTAAGACTGGAATTGTATGTCCAAATGACTATTCTTTCACATTGTGTAAGTGTTGAAATGATACTGTTACTTTTATTTTCTTATAAAATGTCCCCCTCTGACAGAGCACCTTTTGGCACAGCCTCATATTTAATTTTCAGAGCTTGTTTTTAATCCGAATATAACATATTTATATGTTTTTGGAATCAGCAAATGATGAAGAATAAGATAAACGTAAATTTGGATCGTTTTATAAATTTTTATTTTTTTTTACAATTTTCCGATTTTTAATGACCAAAGTCATAAATTAATTTTTAAGCCACCAAGCTGAAATGCAATACCGAACCCCGGGCTTCGTCGAAGATTACTTGACCAAAATTTCAACCAATTTGGTTGAAAAATGAGGGCGTGACAGTGCCGCCTCAACTTTCACGAAAAGCCGGATATGACGTCATCAAAGACATTTATCAAAAAAATGAAAAAAACGTTCGGGGATTTCATACCCAGGAACTCTCATGTCAAATTTCATAAAGATCGGTCCAGTAGTTTAGTCTGAATCGCTCTACACACACACACAGACACACACACAGACACACACACAGACACACGCACATACACCATACCCTCGTTTCGATTCCCCCTCGATGTTAAAATATTTAGTCAAAACTTGACTAAATATAAAAACGGTCAATTTCATAATGGAGGTAACCCGTGAGTAAGTTCAAAATCACAATGCTTTTCGTACCTGTTCATCTCCAAATGAGGCTGGTGGTATCGGTACATTTCCAGATGAGGCTTTTGGTAGCGGTACATCTCCAGATGAGGCTGGTGGTATCAGTACATCTCCAGATAAGGCTGGTGGTATCGGTACATTTCCAGATGAGGCTGGTGGTATCGGTACATTTCCAGATAAGACTGGTGATAGCGGTACATCTCCAGATGAGGCTGATGATAGCGGTACATCTCCAGATGAGGCTGGTGATAGCGGTACATCTCCAGATGAGGCTGGTGGTATCGGCACATTTCCAGATAAGGCTGGTGATAGCGGTACATCTCCAGATGAGGTTGGTGGTATCAGTACATCTCCAGATAAGGCTGGTGATAGCGGTACATCTCCAGATGAGGCTGGTGATACTGGTACATGTCCAGATAAGACTGGTGAAACTGGTACATATCCAGATAAGGCTGGTGATACTGGTAAATCTCCAGATGAGGCTGGTGATGGCGGTACATCTCCAGATGAGGCTGGTGATACTGGTACATCTCCAGATAAGGCTTGTGATACTAGTACATCTCCAGACGAGGCTGGCAATACTTGTACATCTCCAAATGAGGCTGGCAATACTGGTACATCTCCAGATGAGGCCTGAGGTACCAGTACATCTCCAGATGAGGCTGATAAAAAACAAATCATATCTTTTAACTGACAGAAGCATGTGTTGCATATATATATATATATTGTAATACAGACCTTGGGACCTCAATTTTGCCATGGAGTTTAACAAAAAAAAAGCTACGTGCATTTTCAGAAAAATGAGAGTACTCCACATAACTTTTAATCATTCATTTCAAACATGCTGCACACACCGTCATTGATAAAAAAAAAAAGATGGAAATCTTTGTTGATTTTTTCTTTAAGAGAAGACCTAATGTCATTAGACATCTGTTTCATCATTGCTGTAGCCTTCTTGCAGGAACACTTAGACTTCTGCGCGATGTTTAAGACAGGAAACACACTTTTGACAGCTTGTAAAATCACATCTGCTGTGCTCAATGACAAATTCATTTTCACTATCAGCTCGGATAACATCGCTTTGGCATGTACTGCACCCTGTTCCTCGGGTAGATCTTTTGCAAAAGACAAAGTCTGTGATGCTCCTCATGCTGGCAGCGGCTTTTCTTGGTGTTGTCAATTTCAGGATCCCTATGAGTCTAGCTTTGACATGCAGTGTCTATCGATGTCAAACTTGGAAAACATACGTTGAAAGGAATTCCTGTTCCCGAACAGCCTTTTTCTTTGCTCCTGCTGAGGATCCACCTCTTTGTTGTTGTTTTTGCATGATAAAAATTGAGCTTTCCACGCTTTGAGCTGATCAACGCAACTGATCTCGTTTAGTCACTTCATACGAGATTCAAAATGGCCATAGTAACAGGTTGTTTTTTTACACTAACTGAGTGAACCGAAAGTAGAAACTCAAGAAGTCTAGGAATTATTTCTCTTTTTTTCCACAGACCGTATCAATCGTAATTTAGAAAATCAAGAGTACAAAATATGGCAAAATCTTACGGGTTCCCTTTTCTGTACTATAAATAGCAATAAAATGATCACAAGATCAAGAAGGGGCATTTACAGGCTTCATGGCCTATCTAATACTAATGTACATTTGAAACTTAGTCAGGTATAGATTACATTCAAAAAGCAGAGGGGTGGACTTTTTCTTGGGTTCCTACCATTGTAAGTTTTTGTTAAAACTTTAAACAATTAAAGTAAAGGTTAATGTATTGGCAAAACAAAGACGAGAACCGAAAAATGCCACACTATGAAAATAAGTATGATAAAATGAAGTCGCAGTAACACTAAGCTTTCAGTTTTATGGGAAAAGTATATATTTCACGACGTTACAAAAACATATTGAACGGAATTGCCACCACCAAGGAATATGATAGCCATGCCTTCAACCCTATTCAACGAAGAGGAAATCTGTATCTGTCAAGTCAATGCTGGTGTCTTGATTACCGCTTTACTGCTTTAAAGAAATGTGCCAACCTTGTGTTTTTTCTTCTGTGACTCGACGGCCTCCAGCTCCTCTTGCAGTACCACAACTCGTTTGGACAGCTGCTAGTTGCGGAATGACAGACTGTCGACCTCCTGCTGGTACTTTCTGTTCCATTGTTCCTTCTCTTTCAGGTGCTCCTATACAACAGGCACAAGAACCAATTGTATTTATGGTCAGTTGACAAAGCCATCTACTTTCAGTACATTTGACACTTTTCAACAATTTAGTCTTATGGTATGAATATTCTTCAAATGGCAAACAATTTTCTAATTACATTCAAAGTTATTCTTATAATTATCATATGTTAAAAGGCTTTTCTGGTTAATGTTAATTGTAATTCAATCAAGTTTGCGTTTTAATGAAACAGATCCTGTGATTGGTCAGAATGCCCCAACTCATTAAAAATTACCGGTCATTAAATAGAGCTTAAACAATGACCACGAGTTGATTAGTGGAAAATAAACCACGAGTGGGTATTTGCAGCCTCTTGGTAATTCACGAGTGTGCGGAGCAGGTTGTTAATGAATTTTTTAGCTAGTGGCTATCGACAATTAGTCACCGGTAATTTGTAATGAGTTGGGACATTCTGACCAATCACAGGATCTGTTTCATTAAAACGCAAACTTGATTGTATTACAATTGTCGATAACCACTCGCTAAAAAATCCATTAACAACCTGCTGGCGAGGCGTATTGATACAGCCTCAACTAGTCTCGGTTAGCTTTGAGGGTCATTTTACAAGTAGGAAATATGAAGGCCAACGAAATACCGAGACCATAAGGTATGCGAAGTGATGACGTTGAGTACGTGACGTAAGTTAATGCATGAATTCTTCCGGACTACGTCAGTCAATTCCAAAGATCGCTTTTGTGATGAAAAGAATTTGTTTTAGAGTTTGCTGTCCAGAAACCCGTCAAAAAAGAAGGGAAAATGTGTGTGAAAGAAAACAAAACAGGAGCAGAGTGATACGATAGGAATACAGAGACATTTCTTGGGACTTGACCCTTGCAGGTAGGTGGACTGAAAGTAGTGTGTGAACAGAACAGAACCAATTCTGTCTGTTTACAACCGCATGAAAGCAGGAAAGAGATTGTCGTCAGATTCAATTACAATAACATTAACATGCTTCCATTTGAAACTTCTCGGTCTTCATCGTGGATTGACGCCCTCCCAAAGTCTAATTGAAGCCCTCCGTCGCTTCGCTCCGTCGGGCTTCAATTAGCTTTTGTCGGGCGTCAATCCCCGATGAAGACTTCGAAGTTTCAAATGGAAGCATGTTAATCACTTAATGTGTAACTGAACAGGTGGGGGCCTCATCAGATCAAAAAGCTGTGTCTGGCAAGAACCGTAGTGAAGGCATTACATCCGCATCAAAGCGACGAAGGAAAGTGTCCATTCTAGCTCTGCCCTCTAAAGTCAAACAGCAGTAAGTCCACTCATAATAAAGCCAAAATGAAGTATTGCCAGTCATAATTATGATAATATGACTGGCAATACTTCATTTTGGCTTTGATTTTTGTTTGTATGTTTGCTTAACGCCCAGCCGACCACGAAGGGCCATATCAGGGCGGTGCTGCTTTGACATATAACGTGCGCCACACACAAGACAGAAGTTGCAGCACAGGCTTCATGTCTCACCCAGTCACATTATTCTGACACCGGACCAACCAGGCCTAGCACTAACCCCATAATGCCAGACGCCAGGCGGAGCAGCCACTAGATTGCCAATTTTAAAGTCTTAGGTATGACCCGGCCGAGGTTCGAACCCACGACCTCCCGATCACGGGGCGGACGCCTTACCACTAGGCCAACCGTGCCGGTTTTTGGCTTTGAAGGGCAGGCTAAAGGTAGTCACTTTGATTAACTGGAAATAATTCATGCAAGTTTTTGTCTTAGCTTTTCTTACCTGAATTATTGCGTAAAGCCATGAGGACCACTCATCCTCCTACCTCTGGTGTAATGAGGGTAGTAGTCCATTTTTGCCGCAAGTACCTGGATAAAAAAAAGCATACACAATAAAATATTTTGTGTTGCCTCAACGTGCATGTCCACCCCCCCCCCCTCCCCCATGTGACCATCTTATCAAGTTGCAGATATTGCTAGTGGTCAGTGTGTTCCCAACACAAATGTGACAAAGGGGTGCTGGTTTTTGTTTTATTAGGTTGAACTTGAAGAATTTTGTAGTAATGAATGTTTTTTGTTCACATCAATTTTGACTCGGTTTAAAGACTTTCATCTGGAATGTTCATAGATCAACCCATAAAAGTTTATCAAATTCCCTTACCAATAAATACACTTTCATTTTCCATGACCAGTGGCTGAACTTCTGTAACACTGACATTCAATTACAATAACATTAACATGCTTCCATTTGAAACTTCTCGGTCTTCATCGTGGATTGACGCCCTCCCAAAGTCTATAGTAATTGAAGCCCTCCGTCGCTTCGCTCTGTCGGGCTTCAATTAGCTTTTGTCGGGCGTCAGTCCCCGATGAAGACTTCGAAGTTTCAAATGGAAGCATGTTAATCACTTAATGTGTAACTGAACAGGTGGGGGCCTCATCAGATCAAAAAGCTGTGTCTGGCAAGAACCGTAGTGAAGGCATTACATCCGCATCAAAGCGACGAAGGAAAGTGTCCATTCTAGCTCTGCCCTCCAAAGTCAAACAGCAGTAAGTCCACTCATAATAAAGCCAAAATGAAGTATTGCCAGTCATAATTATGATAATATGACTGGCAATACTTCATTTTGGCTTTGATTTTTGTTTGTTTGTTTGCTTAACGCCCAGCCGACCACGAAGGGCCATATCAAGGCGGTGCTGCTTTGACATATAACGTGCGCCACACACAAGACAGAAGTCGCAGCACAGGCTTCATGTCTCACCCTGTCACATTATTCTGACACCGGACCAACCAGGCTTAGCACTAACCCCATAATGCCAGACGCCAGGCGGAGCAGCCACTAGATTGCCAATTTTAAAGTCTTAGGTATGACCCGGCCGGGGTTCGAACCCACGACCTCCCGATCACGGGGCGGACGCCTTACCACTAGGCCAACCGTGCCGGTTTTTGGCTTTGAAGGGCAGGCTAAAGGTAGTCACTTTGATTAACTGGAAATAATTCATGCAAGTTTTTGTCTTAGCTTTTCTTACCTGAATTATTGCGTAAAGCCATGAGGACCACTCATCCTCCTACCTCTGGTGTAATGAGGGTAGTAGTCCATTTTTGCCGCAAGTATCTGGATAAAAAAAAGCATACACAAAAAAATATTTTGTGTTGCCTCAACGTGCATGTCCACCCCCCCCCCCCCCCCCCCCCCCCCCCCCCCATGTGACCATCTTATCAAGTTGCAGATATTGCTAGTGGTCAGTGTGTTCCCAACACAAATGTGACAAAGGGGTGCTGGTTTTTGTTTTATTAGGTTGAACTTGAAGAATTTTGTAGTAATGAATGTTTTTGTTCACATCAATTTTGACTCGGTTTAAAGACTTTCATCTGGAATGTTCATAGATCAACCCATAAAAGTTTATCAAATTCCCTTACCAATAAATACACTTTAATTTTCCATGACCAGTGGCTGAACTTCTGTAACACTGACATTCAATTACAATAACATTAACATGCTTCCATTTGAAACTTCTCGGTCTTCATCGTGGATTGACGCTCTCCCAAAGTCTAAAGTAATTGAAGCCCTCCGTCGCTTCGCTCCGTCGGGCTTCAATTAGCTTTTGTCGGGCGTCAATCCCCGATGAAGACTTCGAAGTTTCAAATGGAAGCATGTTAATCACTTAATGTGTAATTGAACAGGTGGGGGCCTCATCAGATCAAAAAGCTGTGTCTGGCAAGAACCGTAGTGAAGGCATTACATCCGCATCAAAGCGACGAAGGAAAGTGTCCATTCTAGCTCTGCCCTCCAAAGTCAAACAGCAGTAAGTCCACTCATAATAAAGCCAAAATGAAGTATTGCCAGTCATAATTATGATACTATGACTGGCAATACTTCATTTTGGCTCTGAAGGGCAGGCTAAAGGTTAAGGTAGTCACTTTGATTAACTGGAAATAATTCATGCAAGTTTTTGTCTTAGCTTTTCTTACCTGAATTATTGCGTAAAGCCATGAGGACCACACATCCTCCTACCTCTGGTGTAATGAGGGTAGTAGTCCATTTTTGCCGCAAGTATCTGGATAAAAAAAATCATACACAATAACATATTTTGCAGGGTTCCACATCACGTAAAATTGGAGGTATTATACCCTCTGACCCCCCCAAATCACGTACGAGACGCTCTTTGAAAGGGTGTCGGTAAGTAACAATTATTTTGCCAAGAGGTATAATAACGTACGACTTGAAAGGCAAAGGGTATGACTTTGATCGTTTTACAAACGGTACGACTGGTTATGCGATGCTTGAGTTTTTTTTCGCGGGAGACTAATTTCGGAAAGCTTCACCGGCGATCTCGACACGTGTTTTACTGTCTCCGGGAAGTCGGCGCTGTCAGCGTGACCAGAGTTACTTCCCCTCCGCTATTTTCGGTTCTGTTGGTTCCGCGAAGACCGCGAGCGTGCAAGTTTGCAGACGATCAGTTTTGTCACTGACTTTGTGTTTGAAAAGGCCACGACCAAGAAAGCCTGTTGCAGTTGATCCAAAACAACGAACTTTGACGTTTGCATTTTTGCGATACCTGATTTTAGCATGCTTGGTGACATTCTCTTGACCATTCCAATCACTTCTGTACCCTGTGAGAGAGGCTTTAGTCAACAGAACCGGGGGAAGTCAAAGCTAAGGAACCGACTCTCAGTGGAGAGACTGGCCTATACCTAACAAAATGATGATTAAACACGTAGGCACTGACCTAAAGCGTGACATCACTGGAAGGGCGGCATTGCAAGTGCACAGAGCCATGAGGAAAACTAAGGAAATCTGTTGACAGTGGCTGTGACTTGCAAAACAAAACACCAAGACTTCACCCAAAGACTGAGTTACAGAGTAATAATTATTAGAGCCATACAGTTGCAACGCCCTTTCAATGATGCCACGCTTTAGTGTGTTGAAACTTAGATTGAACTGTTGTTGTGGAGAGACACAGTCACAAGTGTGTTGCAGATGTGAATTTCAACAGGCACTTGATAGGTGTGTTGTTAATTTGTAACCAACAACTGAACAGGCAAATAATTTAAAACTTATTGATACTCATAATAATATTCTTGTTGTTGTGGAACTGAACTGACTTTTCATAGCATTACCCTGAATTTTGGGGGAAAATCAATCAATCAATCAATCAATATGAAGCTTATATAGCGCGTATTCCGTGGGTACAGTTCTAAGCGCTTGTCGAAGAGTTGTCAACACAGGACTAACAAAGAAACTAACATCTTCAGACGGACACGAACCCTATCACACACTAGCAAACCCTGGTAAACAAACAACTGTTTAACAACAATGTACACATCAATAGCTAGGTCGAACAAAATAATATTAAGCACAAAGAAAACACCTCTCACAGAGCACAGCACAAGAATGTCTTTTGGGGCACAGCACATCACGTCGAGCATGAAAGTCGCAGCCAGCTACGGGAAGAACTGAGTCTTCAACCTACTCTTAAAATAACTGTGGCACTGCACTGGTAAACTCATAATTGTCAGTTGGTGGCTGGGTTCTGGGTTATTAATAAAAGTTTACTGTTCAGAATTTCAAGCCAGTTTACTTGTTCGTTTTGTGAAAGCTCTCAGCCTCTGACTAGTGTTTTGATACCGCGGTAATTGCTGTAAATGTTTAAGTGTTATCATAGACCTGTATTAGATAAATGGTGTTATTCACTTATTGTAATGCTACAAGCAAGAATTTACACATATATATATGACATTTCCCAATGGTCATAAATTATTTCCTTTATTCAAAGCACTCTCAAATTGACAATGCAATCTGCACACATTGACATCATGCACATGCAAGAACCTGGTAAAACAGCAAAGCAATACACAGAGTCGCCGACAACATGCCATACCCTTTGATCAATCAGGAAAGGGTATGAAAACCCTTTACTTTTATGGTGAAAGGGTATGAATACCCTTGACCTCAGAGCCTGTGTGGAACCCTGATTTTGTGTTGCCTAGACGTGCATGTCCACCCCCCCCCCCCATGTGACCATCTTATCAAGTTGCAGATATTGCTAGTGGTCAGTGTGTTCCCAACACAAATGTGACAAAGGGGTGCTGGTTTTTGTTTTATTCGGTTGAACTTGAAGAATTTTGTAGTAATGAATGTTTTTGTTCACATCAATTTTGACTCGGTTTAAAGACTTTCATCTGGAGTGTTCATAGATCAACCCATAAAAGTTTATCAAATTCCCTTACCAATAAATACACTTTAATTTTCCATGACCAGTGGCTGAACTTCTGTAACACTGACATTATAGTGACAGTCAGTGTCACTGACAAGTCAGCATGCAGCTCAGCACTCGCTGCACTGTGACCTGAGAGTGAGAAACTACTCTATAGACCCAAATGAAACACAGCACTCTGAACGTTTTCACACGACATATTTTACTCGAATTTGCAAATGTGTTCTTCGGGTTGGTAGACTAAACGCTTACAATTAAGCTTACATCGAAAGAAATCGATGCGCAGAAAGTTCACCTTCGTCGCTTCGACAATGTTCAGAATCAGAGCACTCAGCACTGACTCGACTGAGTTGTGGAGAGAGCGATGTGGAAAGTAAAAATCAGGCTTATGATCAGCATTGTATTTCAAATTACTTACGTATATATTTTACATTGCAAAACAATCAAATAAAGTCATCAAAAGTTGTTTACCAGCAGAGCACATCAGAAAAAATGGCGTCCTTTCACATCTCCGATGAGGGCGGCAGGTCAAATTTCGTCTGACTGTGGTCGAACCATTTGAAGATCAATGGATCCGTGATGGCTCATAGTGTGAATTGTGTATCTTTTCACAAAAGACAAGTTTCGCAAAACGAGAAGAAGCACGAATGGGATACGTATTTCATTATTTCGAGTAAAACAAAATTCCCACAAATCTCATTTTTTTTACAAGGAACACTCTCAGATAAAAATATATTTGACAATTTATCATAGTTGCCCTAAAGACCCCATTTTCCAAAGGTCAACATAAGTCTCAAAATTACTTTTTGATTTTTTTCCTAAACGGTAAATCCCAAATTGATGCCATTTACAGACAAGACACTTTGGGCACTGTCTTCTCGATAGCGATAGGGTCGATGCTGTCAGTCCAATGGGATTGCAGAAAAGGGGCCAAACCTTAGGTCGACCGATTTTCGGTCGACCTAAATCGAAAGTGTTGTAAAATGGGGGCCTTAGGGCGACAATTGGTCGACCTAAGGAGGCTTTAGGATTTATATATATAATGTATATGCCAATGTTGTTGTATGTCAATGTTATGTCTGTTAACGCTGATGCCGGTTACGTTTATGTCGTTGACTGTCAGTTCTATGTCTGCCTGGTGTTGCCTTGGACAGACGGACCAAGAAAGGCAGCTGTGAGTCTACAGCCAGACACCAACAATGACACAGCGACCTTGACCTGCACAGCTGATGACGTGAACCCCTCAGCAAAGTTCGAATGGAGCGTTCCATGTGTGTCTTTGACCTTGACCGCTGACACCAGCTCGTGCACCCTGCCTAGACACGTCTTTCAAGACACGGCGAGCGTGCAATGCTTGGCTTCAAACTCAGTAGCGCCCAATCTGCAAACGACTGGCATATACAGGCCCAGAGCGTCGTGTGAGTATTTCAATCTTTCCGTACAATATACAATGTGAAATTGTTGTGAGCTTCCAATCTGAAAAGGACTGGCATAACTATACACGCCTGGAGAGCCGAGTGTGCATTTCAATCTTTTCATACAATATGCACTACTATGAGCTTCCAGTTGTGACAGGGGAGGCTACCGCTCCTTTCACAGCAGACTCTGCACCCGAGTTGTTGGCCTTTAAAGTCAACACCCGTGGATTTTAAGATTCTGTTTGTGATGGGGCTGGTGGTTTCCGATTGTCTGTATGTTCATGGAAACCTTCGGGTTTGCATAACAGTTTTTATAGGGCTAAGAAATTAGCCCTAACATTTTCAAACCTGTTTGATTGCACTTCGCTTCCCGAGGTGATCGTAGTGTTTCGGCACACGGTTACATCTGACCCTGCTCGCAGCGCCAGATGTGGGAAGGTCGGGTGGAAGGACAAGGATATATAGCACAGGCAGAGGAGCATACAATTAAGACACCGAAGACAGAGGTTGCTTTAACTTATCTTAACTTATCTTTTATTGAAGCAAAATGGAACTAAAAATAACCACTCAGGTAGCTTGTCTAAATCAGAAATGTTCCAAGACAGTTTAGCTAAGTCTGGTAGCAACCAGAGACAATGCTATCTATAAGTTATAATTTAGAAACAATGAACAGAACTCTAATACAAGAAATAGCAATGCTTACATCTAACCAGAAATAGCAATTTTGAATTCGGATATCTACCAGTACCAGAATCAGCTAGAAACAATAACAGAACCAGAAAATATGTATTTAGTGTAAAACCAGAAACAATATGTATTTCTGGTGCAAACCAGAAATATAAACTATGAATATGAAACCAGAAATAGTGTTATAAGGTAATTATTCTAGTAGCAAGAAATATAACCATGAGTTCTGGTATGATCCAGAAACAATGTATATATGTATATAAGACCAGAATTTCTGGTGTAAACCAGAAATAGAAACTATGAAACAATATATGCCAGAAACAATATATGTATTTCTGGTGCAATTAAACCAGAAATATAAACTATGAAACCAGAAATATAAACTATGAGTTCTGGTATCAACCAGAAATGAGTGTAATTAAAAGGCAAGGTTATTCTGGTAGCAACCAGAAAGCAGTGTAAAGAAGAAGGCACTAAAAAGAAAAGAAAATACAATTATAAACAACATGCCTTCTAAGTCACACATGACATAATACAAAGCATAAACCAATGAATGTATCATTTGTCAAAATAATCATGACAAATATAGACAAGTAACAATTTAGCCAAAATCCTGCAGACACAGCATTCTCTGAAAGAGAATCCACAGTGAGTTAAACAACTCCACAACAGCTAATGTCAAGGGAAGTAACCAACATCTTCCCTTAGGCCTAAGCCTTGCATAGGAAAATGCTGTACATAAATTAACCAACTGCATGAACCGCAACTGCAAAATAATTTAAGTTATTGAGACATCCCAGTGCACTAAGGGATTTATAGAGCAAATCGAGAAAATTCATTATTGAACGAAGCGCATAGCGCTGAGTTCAATAATTATTTTCGAGATTTGCTCTATAAATCCCTTAGTGCACTGGGATTGT
>NW_027126283.1:0-1000 GCF_037325665.1 Littorina saxatilis | reverse complement strand
CCTATATTTGATGTTACAGTGGTTTGGATTTTTAGTCACAAAACATAAGCAGACAAGTGGCCAGAAAGGCGGCAAATTCCCATAAATAGTAATAATGTAAATCCTGACCTCCGTAAAGCACTGAAGAAGAACACTGTAGTTGTGTGCGAGATGTGCTGTCAAGTACAGCAGTGATTTGTAAGCATCATATCTGGAAAAAAGGAGGTTCCAAATCACAACAAAGAACACCACATATCTTTGAGTGATAACTAAAACACACGACCCCGTATCAGCACGAAGATATATTTCATAACATACACACCGATACACATCCTTTCCACATCATTCAGTCAGTATTCATTGGCTCTCAACAACAACCAAGGATAACATGAATGAAAGATTTCTTCAAGGCACATGTTAGTTCAACTTACGCTACAGGCTGCCAGTGATAAACTTTCTGGCGAAGTGTTCTTAAAACGTCGTCTCTCTCAACTGGACTGGTCTTCCCTGCTTTCTCTGTAGGAAACATAAACCACCAGCATCAATAAATTAGTTTTTGAAAGAAATTAAAGAACAAAAAGATGAAAACAAGAAAGAAACAACAAACAAACAAAAACAGCCAAGTCCTTTGCTACATTGCAAGTACAGTGGACACCCCCCCCCCCCCCCTTTTAAGATTAAACAAGTCGCGTAAGGCGAAAATACAATATTTAGTCAAGTAGCTGCCATTTTTCAGCAAGACCGTATACTCGTAGCATCGTCAGTCCACCGCTCATGGCAGCCAAAGGCAGTGAAATTGACAAGAAGAGCGGGGTAGTAGTTGCGCTAAGAAGGATAGCACGCTTTTCTGTACCTCTCTTTGTTTTAACTTTCTGAGCGTGTTTTTAATCCAAACATATCATATCTATATGTTTTTGGAATCAGGAACCGACAAGGAATAAGATGAAAGTGTTTTTAAATTGATTTGGACAATTTAATTTTGATAATAATTTTTATATATTTAATTTTCAGAGCTTGTTTT
>NW_027126282.1:0-2000 GCF_037325665.1 Littorina saxatilis | reverse complement strand
TAATTAAAAAACTCATTCATAAAAACTAGAGACTAGGTTTCTGGTCAAAACGAATGATTAATCTGCTGTATCATTCGCTTGTCGGAAAGACAATCGGCCTACGCGCTCCTCTCTCAAATATGACCTTCTCTTGTCTACTGTCTCGGAAGATTTATTCTACTCCCAAATAGCACTTCTTTGCACCTCTTATGACTCCTTCGTCCTCTAGAATCCCGTACCCACACCAAATACGAGCTGATTTGGTGAAATAAAGCACATTTCTACTTGCAAAACCCATCGAACAGCCATTTCCGGTGCTCGATCGCGGACATTTTCAGCTTTGAAGGATATTTACGGGCAAATATCAATCGCTCCCTGACTTTTTATGCATCGAGAAACAAATTTAGTCATCGCTGAATCAGTAGCTTACCTTAAATCCCGACATAAATCAAACAATACCTAGAAAACAGACAAAACTTGCCTTCACACGTGTCATGAGCGGCATTCGGCTTCTGTTCGGCATTTGACCGGTTATCCCCCGTGATAATGGACTCCGGTAGGCATGCTTCAGAAGCAAAAAGGCAAGACGTTGAGCAGAAACTGTCCCTAAATACACAGTGACTATGGGTAAAAACAACTTTGCTGTCAGTGGGTAGCAAATTCTCTGTCACATGACCAAGTCAGAAGAGCAAGATGCAAGTGCGCCATGCCATTGTGATCACAGAATTATACGAATAAAACAAGAACGAAAACAATTAATTCTGACTTACCCTGAGAGAGATTCTGTTCACCTGTAGACTGAGCTGAATGAAGAAACTGGATCGTTCGACGTAATGATGCTCTTAGATTTACCATGTCATTTATACTCTTTTGTCAAACCGGACACGCGTTTGTTTCGTGCATTCATTGTGGCACAATCTATGCAACATCAAATATTGAAGCTTATCCGTAGGAAAATCATTAAACGTGTGCAAAACAAAACCCACAAAAAAAAACAAGAACGTTCTACTGCGCAATTATCATTCCACTTTCAGAGAGAGAGAGAGATAGAGAGATAGATAGAGAGAGAGAGAGAGAGAGAGAGAGAGAGAGAGAGAGAGAGAGAGAGAGAGAGAGAGAGAGAGAGAGAGAGAGAGAGAGAGAGAAAGAGAAATAGTGGAGGGGGGCAGAGAGAGAGAGAGAGAGAGAGAGAGAGAGAGAGAGAGAGAGAGAGAGAGAGAGAGAGAGAGAGAGAGAGAGAGAGAGAGAGAGAAAAAAAGACAGAGGGAGAGAGTGAGTGGGAGAGAGAGAGAGAGACAGAGATAGAGATACAGAGAGAGAAAGACAGAGACAGACAGACAGACAAACAGACAAAACAGTGAAAACGATAATTCGAAAAGTTTGATGGCAAACAATGTATAATGCTTGAAAAGAATGTCGAAATGTAACTTCATACATCTTTTGCCTCTGCAGCGGACGTCATTTTTGTGTTCCAAACTTAGAGGTGCTCGACGATGACATGTTCCGTCCGCTAATGTATTGAGGTGGACACATTTTGAGCGTCATTTCAAAAGAACGTGTTTCGTTATTTTGAGAATATTTTCAACGCTAAACACAACACCACTATACAATAATACAATAATGGTTGTTGCTTTTCTTTGGAAAAATTATATCAGTGAATGTGGGGGATGGTTAGTGCCCTCAAGAGAGGTGAAAGAGAGAGACACAGAGAAGACAGCATGTGTTTGTGTGTGTATATGTGTGTGTGTGTGTGTGTGTGTGTATGTGTGTGTGTGCGTGTGTGTGTTTGTGTATGTGTGTGTGTTTGTGTGTAGGCTATATGTGTGTGTGTAGGCTATATATGTGTGTGTTTGTGTGTGTGTGTTTGTTTGTATGCGTCTATATATATGAGCGTTTTGAATGCGTGCGTGTGAGATTGGGTGCGTGTTTGTGTGTGTTCGGATAATCGAATTAGTAGGCTCTATTTCGTCGCAGTTGAATTAAAATTAAGAGTTTAGCAGTTACAGGCACGCTGACAGTGT
>NW_027126281.1:0-12500 GCF_037325665.1 Littorina saxatilis | reverse complement strand
TAGGCATGCTTCATCTGCAAAGTGATCTCTCTCTCCCCCTCTTTCTGTCTCTCTCTCTTCCTTCTTTCTCTCTCATCCTCACTCTCTTTCTCTCTCTCTCACACACACATACACACACACACACACACACACACACACACATGCACACACACACATACACACAAACACACACACACACAAACACACACACACATTCACATGCGCACGCACACACACACACACACATTCACATGCGCACGCACGTACGCACGCACGCACACACACACACAAACACGCACAAAAACACACACAAATATAGACACGCACACAAAGACACACAGATAGACACATACATATATAACATACATAAACACACACACATACCTAGCCACACATACACACAGTCCGGGCAAGAGTATCACAGCCCAGAAACAGAGACACGTGCTCACTCAGACAAACATGATGACAAAGAGACAATGGACAGAGAGACAGACACACAACCAGAATGATATAGACATACATATTATCAGACAAATAGACAGACACATACACACGTGCACACTCTCTGCATCTTTTATTGGAAGGGATATACAAACAGGTTAAATGTTAAATAGGTTTAATAAAAGCATCACAACAATCCTTCCTTCAAGAAGAAGAAAGGGGAAGAAGAAGAAATAACGATTAGGTGTTTGTTTCACCATACATATCTTATCACCAGCAGACGGAAAACGCAAGACCTTTACAATCAGCCACATTCGCAGTACCACGACGGTTCTGGTGGCCAATTTTAGCCTGCAAAGTACCAACCACCCCCATCATCATCACCACCATCACCATCATCATTATCACACATCACTACCAGCAACCGATAACGATCAAGACGTTTTGCTTAATGGCTCATTGATTTCAGCCTTAGTTTGCTCCAGGAAATGCCGGTGTTTGAAAAGTTCTCAGAACGAGCTGGAAGCACCAATCAGCGCGCGCAGACGGGAGAGTTCCTTTCTCGCAGGAGTGTATTCCTACGCGATTGCAAGCCTATTCAGTCTGAGGATTGAATTGTGAAAAGGGGAGGAGCAGGGGGCCCGCGTGGATTGTGATGAAACTATGCAAACTTCTTGGAACTGTATGAAAAGACCATTCAGCACGAAGAAGACCTCCGTCTTAGTGTTTGTAGATTTCGAGAAAGCCTTCGATCGTGCGGCGAGTGAAATGATACCGACACTTGTGGCAAGATTGCAACGTCCCTGGAAAGCCACTTGATAACAGCCGAAGACGTCGTGGGCTAATACTGTAGAAATGATTGGCTGTGATTTCAATGGGCCCCGATTCGTGACTAGCAGGGGGGTCTTCTTTGCGCATGGTTTTATAAATGTGTGCACTTCTTGCGATTTCAATGGAACGAAATGTGCCAGTCACAAAACGGAATGTTGCGAAGATTTCGAAATTCGTCCCTTTCCCTCTGTGATAAGTTATTATTGGTGCTGGACTTGGTTAATTAAAGTTAAACAAAAAATCAAGCTGGTTGAGGAACAAAATATTCTTAGAAATTCATCGCCAAACACGAAATATACAAGTTTTTTTTAAACATTTTCTTAAAAGCTGATATGGAATAATAAAACTTCATATTAGTTGCTTTGTTGTGTGTAAGCACCACGTTTGAATTCTTTTGTTCTCCATGTATCACAGTCATAGAAAGTAGAAGCGTTTGACACGTTGTCTGGAAGTAGTAGGAACTTTTTTGTTTGTAAATTTGAAATAATCTAGTCGTCCAAGGCTTCCCAAAACAATCCTTTTTTGGCTATGCCGCAAACAAAGAATATACACACTGCGAGTAAAGTTACAGTACGCCTTCAGGAATTGCTTGTTACGACGTCAGCAAAGCTGGTGTGATTTTAGCTTAATTGACAGAATCAGCGGCTAACCTAGTCTTAATTTAAGCATGCTTTCACGATTTGATCAGTTATTGAAGTTGTTAAAGCAACAACATTTAAAAAAAAGAAAAGAAAAAAGGAAGACAAAATTAAACGAACAAGTCCGAAACAGATAGACCGCCAAAGTTCCAAAATCAAGAATAAAAAAATAAAAATGGTTAATTTGTAATTTTACCTTGAAACGAAACATTCACTAGAGCCGATGTTCGAAGTCAACACAGATAGACACACGCTAATGAGAAAATTAATAGTATGAGAATGTAAATACTCTGCACACGAATAGAGAAGGAGAAAAAAAAAGACATAGAAAAAACGAAGGAAATGAAATCATCGAAGACTTATCGTTATAAATCCCCAATGCAGTGAGATCCCGAATTAAAAAAACAAACAACCCAAAAACTTATATTAAGTAGGCCTAAGTCGTTTCGTCCTTGTACAAAGACCTCTCCTGTTTGCGTCACCGCTGCAGAATGTTTTTTAAACAAATGTCAGAAAAAGTGTTAGCACTTATCGTGCCAAATCAACACAGCACGTTGAACAATTTTTTTTTTAAATCGAAGACCAATAACAGCAAAAACTGTTTTCCATCGTAGACGATCGATAGCAGGCCAGATTTTTTCCCTCTCTTATTCACTCTCTTTTTGTGTTTAGCCTTTCAGCATGTAACCGCGGAACGATGAATAATTGCAGTGTCAGGCCATCAAGCATGGTGCCAGAGACGCGTACAATTCCAGGCAATTCAGGGGATGGCTGTTTGCAAATAAACTGTCACGAAAAGTAGTCCTAGACCTGTCAGGTCGAACAATGCCAGCAATAGCCCTGTTTGCAAATAAGCTGTCACACAGACGTGAGAGTGGAGACAAGAACAACAAGGAGAAAAAAAGGAAAAAGAGAGATAGAGAAAATAAAGTGATTTGGGGCCTTGTATCGAAGTGGGTGCGTGTTTGTAAATAAACTGTCAAGATGTCACTTGTAAAAAGACAAAGGAAAACACAAGCAAAGAATTAATAATAATGATAAGAAGAAATAAATGTGGCTGCGATTTTTATACCTTTAAACCGTTTATAGGCTAAGGGCATATGCATTTATAAATAAACTGTGAAAGTGCTAATAAAGAACCAAATACAACAACAACAACAACAACAACAACAACGCACGCACGCACGCACGCACACACGCACGCACGCCCGCACGCACGCACGCACGCCCGCACACATACACACACATACACAAACACACACACACAAACACACACACACACACAGATACACACACACAGACACACACACACACACACACACACACACACACACACACACACACACACACACACACACACATACAAAACAATAAATCAATCTTTTAGAGTGAACAATGTGCCAGCAATAGCCTGTTTGCAAATAAACTGTCAAAAAGACATGCGAATGAGGGGGAGAAACGGCGGGGGATGGCATTGATCTTGACCTTGGATCGAAGTGGATGCGTGTTTGTAAATAAACTGTCAAGATGTCAGTGCGGGAAGAAACAATATAAAACGGTGCCACCAAAAACAAACAAGCTACGATGTGTCAACTGAACTGCAAACCGTGTATCGACTATCGATGTTGGCATGTGTTGGTAAATAAACAGAACAATTGTTCAGGGGGCAAAAAACATTTGACACACACACACACACACACACTCACACACGCGCGCGCGCGCGTGCACACGCATGATCAAACCTTGAACGCAAGCTCGCACGCATCCACGCACCAACCGCACACATCAACGCACGCAGACACCCACGCACTCGAGCACACACACACACGTACGAACACACGCACGCACACCCAAACATTCAAACATAACAGTTGCTCGTGTGAAAACCCGTTTAAGAATGAAAAGAAAATAAAGTAAAAATTGCGGTGACTGTCCCTTGAAATAAAATTACGTCTATAATTTCTCTCAAGTAACTGTGCGCCACATCACGTGCAGAAAGTCTGTTTGAAGAAATCAACACTCACATTAATCGGGCTGTCACTCTAAAGAACTGCGTGTTTGTAAATACACTGTCACCAACAAAAAACGATGCAAAATAGCTGCCTATTGAGGGCGTGGGTGTTTGCAAATAAACTGCCATGTTGGTTGGTCGTGGCAGAACAAAAGCAGGAGACAGCAACTTCCTGCAGGACAAGCGGGTTCTAGAGAGTCTGCAAGACGGCAGGATAGGACTGGCACTGACAAGTTTTGTCACAGACCGAGTTTGACAATTGCTGAAGGCTTGTGCTACATAATAGGGCTAGGACGAATACATGAAAACTGGTTTTGTTAAATACAGGGAGATCAGCGATATTGGATGTTCGGAAATTGTTCATAGTAATGATAGCGCGACAATTATTTTTATGAAAACACGATCCGGCAGTAAAAAATAAAACGAAAAAAAAGCACATCGGATAAAGCGACATTTTTCGTTGAGTTACTGAGGTAGTCAAGTCTAAAAATCTCTCTCTTCAAAGAAATTGCCGGTGTGTTTGGTCTCTAAATATATCGAATAATGTAGAACATTCAACTCTCACATCAAGCAGACTGTCGCTCAACATAATTGGATGTTTGCAAATACATTGTCACCAACAAACCACGAGACAAAATAGCTGCCTCTTGAGGGCGTGGGTGTTTGCAAATAAACTGCCATGATGGTTGGTCGTGGCAGCACAAAAGTTGGAGACAGCAACTTCCTGCAGGACAGTAGGGTTCCAGAGGATATGACTGGCACTGACAAGTTTTGTCACAGACCGAGTTTGACACTCGCTGAAGGCTTGTGCTGTTTAACAGGGCTGGCACGAATGCACGTGCACGTAAACCTCTCAAATTGCAGTGTTTTCAAACCAAGAACGTAAACAATATTGAAAAGAAACACAAACAACAGACAAAGCAGCACAGTCCGTTTAGCTACTTAGGTAGCCTAGTCAAGGAAAGTGTATTTCCTTCAGATATCAAACGTGCATTCCATCTCAGTATATAGGTCTGATTTGGGTGCGGGGGGGGGGGGGGGGGGGGGGAGTGGTTGTTGTTGGGTTGGGTGGTTTTTTCCGGGGGAAGTGGCGACAGAGACGGAAAGGCAGGACAGCAATCCACCTTGCACAAGTGTCACGTTTCAATATATCACTCAAGGTGATTATGAACCGGTTAATTACTACTAATTAACTAACCACACCACGATCCACTCTCGCAGGCATACAATTAAATAGAGTCAACAAAAGTATAAGTTTCAGACGCCTGTTTATGTATAAACTCTCCACCTCCCTCGAGCCTTCACTCAAAATATGTTCCTTTTACGTTCTCAACACGTAAAAAACCAGTGTTCACTGACAAAATGCCAGTACTATGTAGAAAATTATAGTAACACGCTGAACCCGTGTAAATACAGTCGAAATGAGAATGTTCTGTTCGAAAAGCTCTAGTTCGTGCAGGTGTCACACACCCCACGTTGTCCCTACTCCAATGAAATCATAGATACGAAAAGACAACGGTGGTCAACGGGGTGCGTACGACATGGTGCACTTAGCTTTATCTCTGCTGCTGCTGCTTAGCCGGTATGCTGGTTAGTCGGTTCGCTGGTTAGCCGGTCCGCTGGTTAGCCGGTTCGCTGGTTAGCCGGTCCGCTGGTTAGCCGGTCTCCTGGTTAGCGTAGCCTCAACAGTTCCCGCCAGAGTCAGCCGTGCCGATGTTACGGGAACGTAACGAACGAACGAAACGAACGAACGAAGGAAGGCTGCAAACAGAAAGCATCGGTGCACTAAACATGTCAGCTACCCCTCACCCACCACCTTAAAACATGTCATCTTTAAATATCTCATCGAGCACGTGGGCCTGCACAAAACTGACTTTTTACAACAACAAAACAGCCATTTTCCGTCCTTCTCTCCCTATCTGCAAAAACCATATACAGATTAGTATTTTAGCGTCACAGAGAGTAAATTATGCGCTAACCTGGAAAGAACAACAGAGAGTATTTCATTCCACAACACAGACTCATCAACAGCGTTAAATAATGATTTATTACCTCAAAAGCCTATGATTGTAACTCTCAATGGAAGCAAAGTCCGCCTCCTCCCTGGAACAGTCTCTGTTCGTCAACAGTGACCCAAAACGTCCAGAACCCCTTGTCGAATCCTTATGCGAAAGCCATCGCCGACGAAGGAAATGTGACGACTTGTCCTCAGCAAAATACGTGGCAGAGGAAAGGAATAACTTGTGGAAGTTCCCCTAGAGTGCCGAATATGATACTCGGTGAAAAACCATCATACTCTAGTAACTGTGTGTTAGGTCCTTCCCCTTCAGCCGCTGGGTGTCAAGTGTGTCGTCCTTGAGTCTCTGACAGACCACCTAGCCAAATACACGTGACTGACCTTGTCACCAAACCAGTCCAGCTATACACAGTTTTGCCTCCCCAAGCAGGAAAAAAGACACGAGAAACTCAATCCCTGAAAATCCCGTGCGCGCTGTCAGCGAAAAAAACCGTCAGCCCTATGACAGCAGAAACCTGCACTGTGAAGCTCGTGCGTTTCAAAACATCCGTGCTCGGGAGCGCTGTCAGCAAAAACTCTGCTGTGTCCAATATCACGCACAGGCGCTTTCTATCATACATTGACCCAGAACAGGCACTCCACTGAGTGACGCTTTCTTGGTCTCTGTCACCCGATCGTGACACACCTCCCCTCTTCAAGACGAAACCTCGGTTTCGCTCACAGTCATGTTCTCCTCTACAGCCCGAGAGAGAAAGTCAGCTCCAACATTGTTGGCGCCCGGAATGACGCGTACCGTGAATTGGTACGGTTGGAGAATCAACGCCCAGCGCATAAGTCTGGCGTTTGCCAACCTTGCAACCTGAAGATATTGCAGAGGTTGATGGTCCGTCTCCAGACAGAAAGGTCGTCCGTACAGGTACGCTTCGAACTTCTGGATGCCCCAGACAATGGCGAGACACTCGCGTTCAACCGTTGCATACGCTGCCTCGGCCGAGGTCAGCTTACGGCTGGCGAAGCAAACAGGGTGCAAAAACCCCTCTGTCTCCTGAAGCAACACTGCCCCAAGTCCCTTCCCTGAAGCGTCTGTCCTCAGCACGAAGTCCTTGTTCAGGTCTGGTAGTCGGAGAATAGGCTGACTGGTGAGTCGCCTCTTCAGGGTGTTGAATGCGGAGCTACATTCCTCAGTCCACACTACAACGGTCGGTTGTAGTTTCTTGGTAAGGTTGGTCAGTGGTAGAGCGATTTCGGCAAAGTGCGGGATGAAGCGTCTATAGAAGCTGGCTAGGCCCAGGAAAGACCTGACTTCTTTCTTCGTGCGCGGTGGCTCCGCCTCCCGAATCTTCTGGATCTTGTCGTCCTCTGGAACGAGCAATCCCTCGCCGACAACATGACCCAGGAAAGACAATTCCCGGAATCCCAAGTAGCACTTGGACGGTTTAGCTCCCAGATTTCCGTCCTTCAACCTTCCGAACACGTCGCGCAGGGCGTCGAGATGTTCAGTCCATGTCTCTGTCGCGATCAGCACATCGTCGATGAAACTGCTGATGTCCTCGCGCTTCAATGGTTCCAAAAGTTTCCTCATCATGCGAGTGAAGACGGCACCTGCATTCTGTAGACCAAAAGGCATGACTGTCCACTGGAACTGGCCGAATGGAGTGGTAAATGCAGTCTTTGGGCGGTCTTCCTCGGCAACTGGGATTTGCCAGTATCCCTTGGTGAGGTCCAGTTTGGAAAAGTACTTGGCCTTGGCCAAGTGACTGAAGAGGTAGTCCACATCAGGCATGGGTTCCGCGTCAAACGCCGTAATCTTGTTCAGCTTCCGGTAGTCAACACAGAACCTGACGCGTCCATCCTTCTTCTTTACAAGCACAATTGGTGAACTGTAGGGAGAGTTCGCTGGCTCGATGACGCCCAACTTCGTCATGTCGGCGATTTCCTTCCTGACCACCTCCTTCTGGGCATGAGGCATGGGATACTGCTTCGTCCTCACTGGCTGTTTCTCCAGCAAGTCGAAGGTAAACTCCTCTAGATGCGTCTGAAGTGGTATGTCTGTAAGGACCCGTGCTGCATCCTTCAGGATCTCTTGCAGGTCCGCCTGCTGGTCGTCCCCAAGATCAGGTGAGATGTGCACGTCCGTGAGATCCTCACTAGCCTCCAGCGGACAAACTGGTACCCGTCCTCCTCCCTGTTCTTCCGTTGTCTCGTCCATCACGACAGCAACTGCTTCTGTCACTTTGTCCTTTTCCCCGTAGGCAGTCCTCTCTATGTAGGCGCGCAGCAGGTTGGCGTGGTACAGGCGTGCTTTCCCGTTCATGACGATCCTGTAGTCGTTTTGGCCCACTTTCGCTGTCACCTCAAAAGGTCCTTGCCACTGCAGTTGTAGCTTGTTGTGTTTGACAGGTAGAAGTAGCAACACCCGTTCTCCAATCTTGAAGCTGCGCGGCCGTGCCTTGCGGTCGAATCCTCGCGCGTAACGCTGTGCTGCTCTTCCCAGGTTCTCTTGAGCCAATTTGCAGGTCTCTTCAATCCTGTTCCTGAGTTCTACGATGTAGGTCGCTGTCGTCTGCACCTCCTCGTCAGCTTCTTCGTCCGTCCAAGCTTGACGCAGGATAGCCATGGGACCGCGTACCTGTCTGCCGTACAACAACTCAAATGGGGAAAAACCCAAGCTCTCCTGAGGAACCTCGCGGTATGCAAAAAGCAATGCTGGGATGTACCTGTCCCACGTGCGTGGTTTCTCCTGAGCTAGTTTCCTCAGCATGGTCTTCAAGGTGCCATTGAACCTTTCCACCAGTCCGTTGCACTGAGCATGGTAAGGAGTGGTGAAGTGCTGCTCCAGTGATAGCAGTCGTGCTGCCTCCGCCATCACTCCTCCCGTGAACTGCGTGCCTCTGTCGGTGAGTACCTCTGATGGAATTCCCAGCCGGGACCACATAGTAACCAGAGCCTCAGCTACTCGCGTGGCTTCAATCGATTTCAGAGGGATCGCCTCTGGGTATCGAGTAGCGTAGTCCACCATGGTCAAAATGTATCTGTTTCCGTCCTCAGACGCAGGCAAGATGGGCCCGATGATGTCCACTGCCACCCGACGAAAGGGTTCGTCGATGAGCGGCATCTTCTCCAAGGGGACCTTCCTCACCCTTCCTTTGGCAACCACCTTCTGGCACTTATCGCAGGACGCACAGAAACGTCGGACATCCGTGCAGATGCCTGGCCAGTAAAAGTGGCGCCAGACACGATCCGTGGTCTTCTTGGTACCAAGATGACCTCCCAGAATCGAGTCGTGTGCCGTTGCCATGACACCCTCGCGAAACTCGCGAGGCACGACAACCTGTTTGAATGTACCTTCTTGGTTGCTGAACTCACGGTAGAGCAACTTCTTGTCCCTGAGGAACTTTGACCTCCCATGCTTCCCGCTCAGCTTCACCTTCCCCGACTTCGCGTGCTCCCGAGGAGTAGCTAAGGTCGGGTCAGAATCCTGAGCCTTCGCGAGAAGCGCGGGGGTCACGTTCCCCAGGGCAGCTCGTGCAGCAGGTAGGGGTTTGAGAGGTTTGTCCTCTCGCTCCGCCTGTGCCCGCGTGAGCACTGAAATGACGTCGGGAGACCGATAAACGGGAACCTCCCTGGTGACGCCGTCCACAAACTGAACCCGGTTTCCAATGAGCAGGTCGCATGGAGGGTCGTCCATGACGACGGCCACAATGGTCCCCGTGAACAACGGGGTTACGACCTTGATCACTGCCGTGTTCAAGTCGTAAGCGTGAGATGCCTCGGCCATTCTCACCCTGATGCTGTCTCCTGTGTAGGCCATAGCTGGAACTAGACTCGCCCGAACCACTATCATGTCTGCCCCTGTGTCCCGCAGACCTTCGCCCTTCACTCCGTTAACGTAGACGTTGCAGTGGGGCTGGAAATGTTTCCTGGAGCACGGAACGCAGAGTTGTGGGATGGTGCATGAGCTCGTGACGTCCCTGAACTCCTCACTGCCAACGAAGTGAACGCCCTTCTGGTCAGCCTGTCTCTTGTGGCAGTCCTTCTTCACGTGGCCCCGCTTGTTGCAGTAGTAACACTGGATGTCAGTTCTGGAACTCGATCCCTTGTGTCCCTGATCGTCCTTCCCGTCCTTGGGTCCTGAAGAACCCGAATTTCCCGTTTTTCCTGGCCGTGAGCCTGAAGATTTGCCGGAGATCGCCTGGGCGTCCTCGTGCACTCTGATCCAGTCGGCTGCCTCCTGAGTAGTCTTTGGCTGGTGTTCCTGCACGAAGGTCACCACCTCAGGTCGCAGGCTGGACATCAGTTGTTCCATGACAATGAGGTCGGCAAGGTCGTTGACGGTCCAGTCCTTTTCGGCCATCTCCACCCAGCGCCGCAGGTAGAGATTAAGGCGTGCCACAAACTGATGACTCAGCTCGCCGCTCAGTCTCTTGCTGTTACGCAGACGTCGTCTGTAGGCTTCAGCAGTCAGGTTAAAGCGCTGGAGTAACGCCTTCTTAAGTGCCTGATAGTCTCTCGCCTCGTCGTCATCCAAAGCATTGTAGAGCTGTAATGCGCGTCCTTTTAAGCAGGTGCTAAGGCGGCTAGCCCACGTGGCCTCTTCCCACTTCTGGTCAGATGCAATGCGCTCAAACCGGCGTAAAAAGTCGTCGAGCTCGTCCTTGTCATCGTCGAACGTCGGCAGTCTCGTACGGTCGGCAACAAACGTCGGCGCGCTAGCCTGAGTAAGCGTACCCTTCTCGGCCTGTAGCCTAGCTAGCTCTAGCTGGTGATCGCGATCCGCCTGTTCCTTCCGGTCTAGTCTGTCACGTTCGTCTTTCTTTTCCTGTCTGTCAAGTTCGGCCTGCCGTTCAGCCTGTCGTTCCCTTTCTTGTCTGTCAAGTTCGTCCTTCTTGTCCTGTCGGTCACGTTCTTCTTTTCTTGTCAGTCGCTCAAATTCTTCCTTCCGTTCTACTTCTAAGCGTTTTAGAACGCTTCGGGCTCTAACGCGTGCGTCTCGCTCAGTCGGTTGCTCGCTGCCAGGAGTCTCGAAAGTTATTCTCCTCGTAGGAGATCCCCCTGTAGCCATGGTTAGTTTTAGCAAAGCTTTATTACCAAAGTAAGTCTAACGCAGCTATAGCTAGAACACGCGGTGATGAAATGGATACAAAAATCCAGCAACCGAAAAATGCAGAAGAAAAATCCAAACGGTGCAGAACAAATCGCGTAGCCTACTTTATGGCTGCTTTTTGCGGTGAAACAAAGTGTTTCCCACAGCCGTGGCCTACTTTATCGGCTGCTTTTTGCGGTGAAACAGAGTGTTTCCCACAGCCTTGGTTAGGACAGAAGTCCTCGGACCCTTCCCCCCCAAAATTCCAACAAAGTCAAAATATGGAGAAAAATCCAAGTAAAACAAGACGGTAGAAAATGTAACCTGTTACGGAATGCGAAACAACAATGTAGAGAAAACTGAGTAAAACGAATAACAAATCCGCTAACCCCGCTCAGCTCTCTGCAACGGAAAACTCTGAACGTACAACAACAAAGATTCACAAACAAAGGAAAGGGAGATAATCACAGTTAGCGCATACAATAACTCACAAATTACAATTTACATTTCCTGCAAGATGTGAATCGCTTAAGGTGTGGTATATGATCAAAACTATACAAAAAAGGGTAGCACCAAGCAGAAAATAAGTCGAGCACTGACGAGATTATCTGCTCTTAGTTATCCTTAATTGGTGGGTCTTTATCAGTTGGAAATTAACTGAGTAAATCCCGGCTTGGCCCCCACGTGTCACGTTTCAATATATCACTCAAGGTGATTATGAACCGGTTAATTACTACTAATTAACTAACCACACCACGATCCACTCTCGCAGGCATACAATTAAATAGAGTCAACAAAAGTATAAGTTTCAGACGCCTGTTTATGTATAAACTCTCCACCTCCCTCGAGCCTTCACTCAAAATATGTTCCTTTTACGTTCTCAACACGTAAAAAACCAGTGTTCACTGACAAAATGCCAGTACTATGTAGAAAATTATAGTAACACGCTGAACCCGTGTAAATACAGTCGAAATGAGAATGTTCTGTTCGAAAAGCTCTAGTTCGTGCAGGTGTCACACACCCCACGTTGTCCCTACTCCAATGAAATCATAGATACGAAAAGACAACGGTGGTCAACGGGGTGCGTACGACATGGTGCACTTAGCTTTATCTCTGCTGCTGCTGCTTAGCCGGTATGCTGGTTAGTCGGTTCGCTGGTTAGCCGGTCCGCTGGTTAGCCGGTTCGCTGGTTAGCCGGTCCGCTGGTTAGCCGGTCTCCTGGTTAGCGTAGCCTCAACAGTTCCCGCCAGAGTCAGCCGTGCCGATGTTACGGGAACGTAACGAACGAACGAAACGAACGAACGAAGGAAGGCTGCAAACAGAAAGCATCGGTGCACTAAACATGTCAGCTACCCCTCACCCACCACCTTAAAACATGTCATCTTTAAATATCTCATCGAGCACGTGGGCCTGCACAAAACTGACTTTTTACAACAACAAAACAGCCATTTTCCGTCCTTCTCTCCCTATCTGCAAAAACCATATACAGATTAGTATTTT
>NW_027126280.1:0-8000 GCF_037325665.1 Littorina saxatilis | reverse complement strand
GGATCCGCCCCGGAACCCACACACACACACACAGAGGCACACATACTGACACACAATAGCACACGCACGCACACACGTGACACACACACATTGACACAATGTCATTTAGTGTCTCCTACTTTCCTGCTGCAATATTCCTAACCGTAACGAAGAATATTTTTATCTAACACTGGGAATCCCGCGTGACTTTCATTGTCCGTTTAGCCGCAGGTCACTGAGGTAGTCTCGGCTCCTTTACAATGCCACACTTAAGTCTGTGGATTCCCAATGTGATTCAAAATAGAGTCGACATTTTTAGTTCACGCCTTACATGCTTACTACAAATAATCCGAACATGATTACCACACCGCCACGCTGTGAACTACCTTTTATTTATTGAACGTGATAGGCTCCCTCTCTCACACACATGTAAGACTTCATGAAAATCAGGCCGAAAACAGGCTTCGGAAATCATAGTTTTGGTCCGCAAAACAAATGTCTTGATATCACGACTAGGCTTTTTTTGGTTTATACTTTAATTAACCAACATTATAGCGAAAATAATAGGAACGCGCGAGCAAAATAAAAAATACCTAACTTTAGAATTGTTCCCGATGTCGTGTCACGTGCATTTTAACTTTGCCTTCATCCCGTCGCCCATTATCTAGTTCCCGGCATTTTCCCCTTGCCTTGTTTTCAAGTACAAAGAGCTTGGAAAACAATGCAGTATTGTCCGCCCCCCGCACGCCAACTCCGTATCCTACCCCCGACTGCTATAATGACTGACGAGGAAGCTAATTGTCTCCTCGCTCCTCCAGATGATGATGATACATTTGTACTGATAACTTGTTCACTTGTTTTGAAGGGATAATTCCTTATCAAATAGACCCTAAGATCGCTTTAAAATGTATACCATAACATTTTGCGTTATAAATAATGCTACTGCGCAGGAGGACTGCCCTCACTTTGCAAAAGCAAGTATATGTATTTTCAAAGCTGAAAGAAATGTCGTGAAATAGGCCCTTCAAACAGAGAGGGCCGGGTTCGGTTACTTCCACTGAGTTACCTCCCTTCTTTGTGTACATGCAAGGTGAGCTTACTAGGCTGCGGCGTCATCAAGGTACTGACCGTCTTGCCGCCAGTCGGCGCTATTAGATTGCTTTTTGTTGGTTTCCAACACCGGAGAGAAGCAGCGCCCTGAAGCGAATTCACTCACTTTCAATCACCATACTTGTGCGTCTTCGAGCAAATCGTGTCGTGTGCGTCTAGATTAAGGTACACCGGATTCCTCAGATTCGTCAAATTCACTAGAAACAATAGTATCCATTTAAGGTCAGAAATCCGTCAGTGGGCGGTCATGGTAAAACCGCTTTAGACGAAGTACAGCCGGAGCCTGTGTGACGTTTTCATCTTTCGCTGTGTTGATATTTCGCTTCTCGGCCTCGTTGATCTAGTATAAACTCTACACTGAACAAAAAAACACCCTTCGATAGTACTGATTGGCGACCTTGTGTACCTTACATTCATGGGGCCAAATTTGTCCAACCAATTTGTTTTATTTAACTTAGAAATTTGATTCATCCTAAAATGTTTCCCTTCTTACTCAAGGGACGTAACCACTCGGTACACGTTTTCGAAGAATTCGATTTTGGGGTGAAATCTATAACAAATTTACCACCAATTTTCTTCACATGCAAGAAACTGACATGCTTTTCGTCTATAAATAATTTCACTTCTTAATTTTACCAGGAAACAACATTTCAGTCTTGAGTATATGTCGAGGGGGAAATATGTACACAGGCGAAAGATGAAATCGTGACACCGGTAACGCTATAGTCAAGTCAAGTCAAGTCAAGTATTTTATTGTTTTGGGCCCAGAGGGCTTTGAAACAAAGATATAACGTTAACAAAAAAAGATAACAAATCAGACAGTTAATATATGTATACAAATTGAGCGGACAAATACAACAATACTATACAACCAAAATAAATTGGCAATATACACTTCCATACATACAAACAATAGGAACATGGCGGGGCATGGCGGATGTGACAGCGCGGGAGGATATGATGTAAGAAACAAAAGGGCGTAGGCTCTATAAATATAGATATAAGTGCAACAGGAGTAAATGACGATGATTGAGGAACCAATCTCCTTGCACTTCAGGGACTGGCATCGTTAGCGCTCTGCCTCCATGTTATACCGGAACAAACCAAACAGCACTGCGATGTTCTAGAAGTGACTTTACTTGAACCACTCAAGGGAGAACAAAACCAGCCTCTCAAGGACAAGATTTGGGTTATATGATTCGAGTTTTACGCCCTCATGGCTTTTGACGAGATACACACGTGTATATATGCGTGGTATCAGCCATCTGCACTTATGGCAGAATTACCAAAGTCTGTTACGTGCCATAGTGGTGACTCGACACGGGGGTGGGATTTCGCTTCCGTCTCTTGGTCTTCACAAAAAGTTGACCCGTGTCCGTCCCGGCCCGAATTCGAACCTGCGAAGTCCAGTGCTCTACCAACTGAGCTACCGGGCCCCAAACCACTCAGGAGATTGGAATAGTCTTTTTATTTTTGTATTATAAGATCGTTAATCCGACGCTGATGATTCAGGCCTGCTCTACTAGATTGTAGCCTACTCGAATTAATTGAACAGGTATGGAAGGTTTCGAATTAAACCATTGCATTAAACTCGATTTGCAGACAACATATCCCATGCCCAAGCTACCAACCCTAATTTCTTTTACCATGTCATCGGAATCAAACCCTTTTTGGCGGCCTTGTTACTCAACGGTCGCGGACAGTATGCATGGTTACATGGTGTTTTCACATGTTTGCTTGGCCGTCACGCAAACTATGTTTGGGGGTACTTCAAGAGATCGGACACCGATTGACGAAAAATATAGATTTCGCTAACATTGTGCGTTTTATATTTTCAGAGTGTGTTGAAACAAATGTAACGAGTGCCGAAACACAGCAATCACCTTGGGAGGCGAAGTCCAATCAAACAGGTTTGAGAATTTAACACTTTTTTGTTTACGCAAAGGAAACCAAGAACATACAGAGAGACAGAAGCCGCCAGACCACATCACAAACAGAACTCTACAATCCACAGCATGAGCAGAGCCTGCTGTGAAGGGCGACGGTAGTCTTCCTGTCACACAAATATGACCAAATTCGGATAGATTTTATGCTACAAATTGTAGAAAATAATCACATGCTAAGATTCAGATAAACGAGGGTTGGGGTTTCGCTGTTGGATGCTTTCACTGACACAGGTTTGTTTTCATACTCTATCCTGTTCCGTGCAGATAACTCTTTCCTCAGTTTTGGATTTCAACTTGAGATTAAAAATACTACATAATAAATGACTTGACACAGAGGGCCCCAAAGGGTTTAAAATCGTGATCGTGATTGGCGTTTTTTGACCTTTCTGTGACCGTGATTGCCGAAATTTCTGTTTCTGTGATCGTGATGGGACTTTGCCCGTGATCCGTGATGACAAAAAAGTCAAGTCTCGTGATCGTGATCGTCATTTGTTTTCGTGATCGTGATGGGCATTATTGCAAAGCATTTTATGTTCAACGTACATTTTTCACAGCTGTATCACTCTATGATCCTCTATTCGTCAAGGAGCCAATCCCGATTAAAGGGAAGCAACAACACATTCAGAAATATGATTTTGACAGCGATTGCTTCCCTTTAAGAGAACCAATCACACAAAAAGAGATCCAATCAGAAGGCAAATTGCAAAAGTCTGCCAAACTTCATCCAATGGAAGGGCTTCTTGCAAAAGTTTTGAGTGCATTCAGTCAAATTCGAATTCGAAGATAAAAAATGGCGTGCAGCGGTACTGTCATCGAACTTCTGTTATATTTTGTGGATTCAAGCCAGACCAAAGCAGGCGGCGAGAATGCCTTCCTTGGTGGAAAGGTCAGGCTACGGGTCGGTCTTTCCGAAGACGAAATATCAAGGTATGACTGTTCTGAATGTAGGCAAAGATCTTGAAATTTGTTCAAGATCTTTGAGTTTGAGTGAGATCATTGACATTGTCGACATTGCCACGTCTGGCTGTCACTCGCTCAGTGTGACCTCGACTGGCTCGAGATCGAGTCTGCGTGTAGCCAAAACCGAAACTAGAAATGTGTTTTTCATCCCAGCAACGTGGACACCCTTGGCATAGATTCTAATTGTCGCTTCTTTGCATTAAGCTTGGATTTATTTTAGCGCCTGTAAACTTTAATATCAACAATGGGTTAAATTCAGAAACAATGGCGGGGAGACGTGCCAGTTTGGGTCACTTGATCCTCATGTCAAAGACGATCAAAGTCATGTTCGTTGGGGATTTTGTCAGGCATGCTACTTTTCCAGTAATGGCCGGAAATCCGATAAAGCCGTTTTCAAAATCCGGTAAAGTCAAATTTATTCCGGTGAAGTTGAAACATTTCCGCAAAAACGATCCGTGTGAATATCGCGCAACGCGACCGGGCGCCGGTCTCAATGAAGCCAGCGCACAGTAGTGTTGTTTTCACCAGTTTGGAGGTGTGTTGAATGGTGGTGGGGGGAGGCTAAAACGGGATTTTTAACAAGATCACAACACTATTACAGCCCTGAAAATGATGCCCAGAATGCACCAGATTGCACAGATTTTAACCGTTTTTTGAAGAAAAAAATGCGGGGGGGGGGGGGGGGGCATGCCCCCGGACCCCCCTGGTTGGCTCGCCTGCTTCGCAGGCTCAGTGGCACTGCGCGCTTCTTTCAGGTAAAACCATGTTTGGCCTGTAGCATTCCTGTTTGTTTTTCAAGGCCATGAAACCAGGCGATGGTGTACCTCAAATTGTATGGCAAAGTGGAAAATAAAGAACCCATCACACATTCATGTACTTTAATTTCAATCCACCCAATAGTTTTTTGAGAAAATGGGTTTACAAGATTTAGCTCTGGAAATGTGACATTGTGCAACTATAAGTATTCATGTGTGTGAGTGAGGGTGTGGGAGTTGAATGTGTATGAGTGTAGAGAGAGAGAGAGAGAGAGAGAGAGAGAGAGAGAGAGAGAGAGAGAGAGAGAGAGAGAGAGAGAGAGAGAGAGAGAGAGAGAGAGAGAGAGAAAACAATGAAAACAACATTCTTGTTACTGATTACAAATCATGATATGTATTTCTATGCGTGTATGAAAGAGAATTAAAAAAATAATAATAAAAAAGTGCAACAGCGAATTAATGTGTGGTTGTGTTTACTTTGACACGTGCTTTCTGTACATGCAACTTTTACCGTGACCGTGATTTGCCACTGCCACTGGTGTTCGTGATCGTGAAAACAAAAATCAAGGTAACTGTGATCGTGAAAGCTAAAATTTCCCTTTCCGTGATCGTGATGATACCCCCCCTTTGGGGCCCTCGACACAGAGGGGTCACAGTACTTCATTTTACAAGTAGCCTTGGGTGAATGTTTTCCCCATTTTGTTGAATGCCACAAAGGCGGGACATAATTATAACGGACTTTGCCGCGTCGGCAATGACCTCGTACTTTGTACTTTCTGAACAAGGAAAACACGGTGAACGGAAACTTTGCAGCCAATTTATCGACACGTTGCTAAGCTGATGATGAATACCGAGAGCTAATTAAGAAAGAGCAAAGTTGTTGCTAAGTAAACTGTTTAATTGGCTCGCCGATTTTAACTTGTCTTCTTCGCCGACTGATGGAAGAGCGCGCACACACTCAACTAAAGATTGCCTCCAACATGCACAAACTACCTGTGGATACTTGTCGGGATGAGTCGCCGATTTTGCACCGGAAATTTCCGAGAGACTTGTTCTGATTAACAAAAAGTTGGTTGAAATGTGGCCACGTTAACCACACAGAAAGTGTGTCAGACAAAGTTGACTGAAGTCGCTTAAATAGTGTCAGGTACTGCTCAGCCTTTGGGTTCGGAGTTGGTCGAGAATCGGCTGAGAGTCGCGCGCACTGACTACGTGGAATACTTCTCGACGTGGTTGTCTCGCAAACTTTTATACCGACTTCTTGCGATAAAAATAGGGTTAAACCCGATTACAGAGCGTCAGTTTGAAAACTGAGAAGCGGGCACATAAAGCCAGGACTCGCAGTGCACTCTGACTTAAATGTTCCACTTTCCCACTCAGTACACATGGTACACAAAACACAAAGTGTGTTCCACTTTGCCACTCAGTACACATGGTACCGCAAAACACAAAGTATGTTCCACTTTCCCACTCAGTACACATGATACACAAAACACAAACTTTGTGTTCCACTTTCCCACTCAGTACACATGATACACAAAACACAAACTTTGTGTTCCACTTTCCCACTCAGTACACATGGTACACAAAACACAAAGTGTGTTCCACTTTCCCACTCAGTACACATGGTACACAAAACACAAAGTGTGTTCCACTTTCCCACTCAGTACACATGGTACACAAAACACAAAGTGTGTTCCACTTTCCCACTCAGTACACATGGTACACAAAACACAAAGTGTGTTCCACTTTCCCACTCAGTACACATGGGACACAAAACACAAAGTGTGTTCCACTTTCCCACTCAGGACACATGGTACACAAAACACAAAGTGTGTTCCACTTTCCCATTCAGTACACATGGTACACAAAACACAAAGTGTGTTCCACTTTCCCACTCAGTACACATGGTACACAAAACACAAAGTGTGTTCCACTTTCCCACTCAGTACACATGGTACACAAAACACAAAGTGTGTTCCACTTTCCCATTCAGTACACATGGTACACAAAACACAAAGTGTGTTCCACTTTCCCACTCAGTACACATGGTACACAAAACACAAAGTGTGTTCCACTTTCCCACTCAGTACACATGGTACACAAAACACAAAGTGTGTTCCACTTTCCCACTCAGTACACATGGTACACAAAACACAAAGTGTGTTCAAAAGTGGATCACAGTAATTTAGAGTGTAAAACTCTCTCTCTCTCTCCCTCTCTCTCTCTCTCTCTGTGTCTCTGTCAGTCTCTCTCTCTCTCTCTCTCTCTGTCAGTTTCTCTCTTTCTCTCTCTCTCTCTCTCTCTCTCTCTCTCTCTCTCTCTCTCTCTCTCTCTCTCCCCCCCCCCCCCACGCCCAACAACCAAAGCGCCTACAACACCTATCACATAGCTCTATTCAAACAAGGCTAAATCACATACACCGCCCTCCTACCTGAACTTAAGTTCCCCATTCTGATATATTATTTTAGCAAGTTATATTTAATATTCTTATTTGGCTAATAATTATTTTTATGTTTCTAGTTACGTATTTATTTACTTATTCAGCCAGTTCTTTATTACATTATTTTGGCATTATTCAAAAGTCTAAAAAATATTTTACATAAATAAAAAGCAAATAAGCCTACAAAACCGCTCCACTTCAACTATATTTCGCGTACACTATGGCAACAACCCCAACACAATCTTTACTTCCATCCCCATTTTGAAATATCGCAACAACAGACTTCCAGATCTATAACCCGATCATATGTGTTCTCTGTTTGCATGTCTGTCCAGTGTCCTGTCCCCCCATAAAGCATATCAACTCTACCTGTCCCAAGATAGGCCAATTGGTTCTAAGAGGACGTTAAAACTAATTATCATCTCTCTCTCTCTCTCTCTCTCTCTCTCTCTCTCTCTGCCTCTCTCGCTCACTCTAGCTTTCTCCCTGTCTCTGTCTGTCTGTCTGTCTGTGTCTGTCGGTCTCTCTCTCTGTCTCTCTGTCTGAGTGTTACCCAGTCCAGGCCTGAGAGTGGTGCAGACAGCCCAGCACCAGCAGAGCCAGCCCGATGGTGCCTGACCTCCGTGACTCCATCTCCCCGCCCTTCCTGTAGATGCCGTCACCTCGCCGCTACTGCCCAGTACATACACACACACAGTATTGCCTCTAGCCCCACAGTCATTGATTTAAACAAGATTTTATTAAAGAAATACAGGGTGGCATGTATATGCGATATAAACATTTGTGACCACACAACAAGCTAAGCTT
>NW_027126279.1:12500-14126 GCF_037325665.1 Littorina saxatilis | reverse complement strand
GACTGAGTGAGAATGGTTATTTCCCTTTGACCATGAAGATGTGCCTCTATAAGTCCTTGTAGAATCTTAATCCACCAATAACTCCCTAACCGTGTGTTTGACTGGTCCCAATTTTTGTAAGGACCGTCTCAGGAATGTATAGAACCTGTTCACCAAGTTTGGTGACGATCGGTCCGTTCATTCTTGAGATCTATATGCGAACACAAACAAACAAACACATCGAGCGATTGTGCCTCTATAAGTCCTTGTAGAATCTTAATCCACCAATAACTCCCTAACCGTGTGTTTGACTGGTCCCAATTTTTGTAAGGACCGTCTCAGGAATGTATAGAACCTGTTCACCAAGTTTGGTGACGATCGGTCCGTTCATTCTTGAGATCTATATGCGAACACAAACAAACAAACACATCGAGCGATTGTGCCTCTATAAGTCCTTGTAGAATCTTAATCCACCAATAACTCCCTAACCGTGTGTTTGACTGGTCCCAATTTTTGTAAGGACCGTCTCAGGAATGTATAGAACCTGTTCACCAAGTTTGGTGACGATCGGTCCGTTCATTCTTGAGATCTATATGCGAACACAAACAAACAAACACATCGAGCGAAACCTATACACACCCCCATACCGGGGGTGTAAAAAGGAGGGAGTCTTAAAAAGGAGGGAGTCTTAAAAAGGAGGTACATTTACAGAAGTTATGACCCGACAATCAGAACAGGTAAGGTCTCAAAGGGGAGGAGGTATTAACAGGGGGGGTCCCACTGTATGACGTGACGGCGTACACTTTGGGTTCACTTTACGAACACTATAGTAATAGTGCCTAAACGTACTACATGTAATTACATGTAGTACATTTCTTCGATAACTACGAATGGTGGTTTTTCTTCCGGTCCTAAGAAGGCTTTTGCATTCAGCAAATCATCAAGGTACTCGGAAGTGGCTCTCCAAGCGCGATTTGATTTTGAGACGACGAGAAATGAGTTATTTTAGCAGCGAAACTTGTAATTTTCACAGTGAAATTAGTAATTTTCCAAAAGATAATGACTAATACCACAGTGAAATGGGCAAATTTCCAAAAGATAATCACTAATACCACAGTGAAATAAGCAAATTTCCAAAAGATAATCACTAATACCACAGTGAAATGGGCAAATTTCCAAAAGATAATCACTAATACCACAGTGAAATAAGCAAATTTCCAAAAGATAATCACTAATACCACAGTGAAATAAGCAAATTTCCAAAAGATAATCACTAATACCACAGTGAAATGGGCAAATTTCCAAAAGATAATCACTAATACCACAGTGAAATAAGCAAATTTCCAAAAGATAATCACTAATACCACAGTGAAATAAGCAAATTTCCAAAAGATAATCACTAATACCACAGTGAAATGGGCAAATTTCCAAAAGATAATCACTAAAACCACAGTGAAATGGGCAAATTTCCAAAAGATAATCAATAATACCACAGTAGATATGAGCCATTTTCACGACTTTTGACACTAACATGTTGTCATACTTTCAGGGCTCTGAAGGAGGCGCGTACCCCGGACAGCACGGCAAGTACAAGCTCCCGCTCCATTCCTTGTCCTCCGACATGTACGGTGACTACGTGATGGGTCT
>NW_027126279.1:0-7500 GCF_037325665.1 Littorina saxatilis | reverse complement strand
GTTGATGTTGAAGTTTCTGGCAACAGGGTCTGTCCCTTTAGACAAGAAAACTCGTTAAACACACCCTGACATGCACAATTTACAAGGATAGGAATCCTAAATATGCTGCACTGAGACACATGAGACTTGCGGCTTCTGAAAATAATTTGCACTGATAAAAACTCAATACATTACCATAGACATAAATATGTATGTCTCTGTCATCACCCAGAAAGCATTCATCATTCAAGTACACAACTGTTCCTTGGAAGAAGTACGGTAAGCAATTTCAAAACTTTGGACACAAACCCTTTCTTTCTCCCAGAGAGAGAGAGAGAGAGAGAGAGAGAGCGAGCGTTTCCCATAGAGCTTTCGGCGTGTCTATTCGACGGTATACCACCACAGCCGACAACGTAACGTCGGAGATATGCCGAAGGAAACCGCTAACTTCCTTCTCCCTGACCTGGACCGCGACACAAGATGGCCGCCATGTTGACACGAGAGCCTTTAACTCGAGAGAAGCGTTGGTCTCCTGGCCCGTGTAATCCGCACAACAACCAAACAAGTGTCCGGTAGAGAAGGGCAAAGACCACTGGACAGAAGTGACCGATGACTTTTGGCTTTGTTTTTTTCTCTCACCGTGCGACGAGAGAAAGGAATGAAGTGAGTGTTTTCTGTTTTGGTTGGCTTGATAACGAGTAAGGAGAGTGATAGTTTTGTTGAGAAGAGAAATGTGTGCGTGTGTATGTGTGTGTGTGTGTGTGTGTGCGTGTGTATGTGTGTAAGGGTGTGCTAGTGTGTATGTGTGTGTTTGTGTGACTGAGAGAGCCGAGTGAGAGTGAGTATATGTGTGTGTGTGACTGTGTGTATGTGTGAGAGAGAGAGAGAGAGAGAGAGAGAGACAGAGAGAGACAGAGAGAGACAGAGAGAGAGTATGTGTAAGACTAAGGAAGAAAACAATATCTTGGTGTGTGAGGGAGTGGTGGGGTAGGGAAGAAGAAAGAGTTATTCAGATTACACGCATGAAATACCGTCCAAGCTGTGTGGCAAACAGTTATTAAAACTTTTCCCCACGCACCATTGTTCTGTGGAAACATAATGATGAAATAAATCACAGCAAGAGATGACATTTATTTGCAATGAATGCTAGGTTTCCTCAATAAAACGCAACACATGTTGTTCTCATATGTGTCTCCTGAAACGTGATCTAACTCAGCCTTATTACGCGGGGCGGGGATGTAGCTCAGTCGGTAGCGCGCTGGATTTGTATCCAGTTGGCCGCTGTCAGCGTGAGTTCGTCCCCACGTTCGGCGAAAGATTTATTTCTCAGAGTCAACTTTGTGTGCAGACTCTCCTCGGTGTCCGAACACCCCCGTGTGTACACGCAAGCACAAGACCAAGTGCGCACGAAAAAGATCCTGTAATCCATGTCAGAGTTCGGTGGGTTATAGAAACACGAAAATACCCAGCATGCTTCCTCCGAAAGCGGCGTATGGCTGCCTAAATGGCGGGGTAAAAACGGTCATACACGTAAAATTCCACTCGTGCAAAACACGAGTGTACGTGGGAGTTTCAGCCCACGAACGCAGAAGAAGAAGAAGAAGAAGCCTTATTACGCAATCGTAAAACCTCTCTCGCTCTCTCCTGTTCTATTTCTCTCTCCCTCCCTCTGCTTCTCGGTCCATATCTGTCTCTCGCGCACACCCTCTATATGCTTCTCTTCTCTCTCTCTCCCCTCCCCCCCCCCCCCCCGTCCCATGAGGCCCTGCTCCCCATCCCACCTATCAATCAACACTGGAGACCAAACAAACCCACACACACACACACAAACACCAAAACTATTATCAACTGAAACGCCATTGCAAATCCTTTTTTGGTTCAGACATTCGATCACTACTGTCAAAATGTATTGCAACAGATAACTTCTGTAAATAATCGATCAATATTTAAATCGTTCCGTGGAGAACGAATTTAGGTAGTGAAAGTCAGAGAACAAGGTGATCAGTCAGTATCACATTGTAAGGCCTTTATTTCTTTGCCCTTTTCCAGTTTGTTTTAAATATTGGACATGTTGTTTACTGCGCATTATAATTATAAACGGGTTGAGGGTGAGACTACTCTGTTGAACCCCCGCTGAACTTGGGTAAGTTGAGTGGTGACAAGGTTATGTTCATGCTGTGCAAGTTAATTGAGTGTGCGAACAATGATCGAGTGCAAATGGAATAGGTTGGGGTTAGAGAGAGAGAGAGAGAGAGAGAGAGAGAGAGAGAGAGAGAGAGAGAGAGAGAATGTGGTTGTGTATGTGTGTGTGTGTACGTGTGTGTGTGTGTACGTGTGTGTGTGTGTTTGCGTGTGTGTGTGTGTGTTTGCGTGTGTGTGTGTGCGTTTGCTTGTGTGTGCGTCCGTGCTTGCGTGTGTGTATGTGTGTGTGTACTTAACATTTTTTTCTGGGTGGGGTACGGGTGGGCCCTAACCTTTTCACTCAACTTGTCAAGGAGGACAAAGTGGTCTTTCAGGGTGGGGGACAGAAATAGAAATGCTTACGTTATGGGTGCCGATGACGCTGGGGTAGACAGAGCTACTTACACTGTGTGTGTGTGTGTGTGTGTGTGTGTGTGTGTGTAAGGAGAAAGAGAGAGAGCGTGTGTATGTGTGTGTGTGTGTGTGTGTGTGTGTGTGTGTGTGTGTGTGTGTGTGTGTGTGTGTGTGTGTGTACGCGCGTGGGTGCGTTCGTCTGTTAGTGCGTACGTGTCTGTCAGTGTGCGTAAGAACATGTGTGTGCGTGTACGCGGGCATCCGTATGTGTCTACATGAAGCTCTATGCCAAGGTGGAGCCAAACATTCGAAAAGGGCGCGAGCATTTATAAATATATTTTTTCTCAAACACGTCAATCAAAAAATAAAAAATAACAAAATGTTATCATTAATTCTTTTCTCGCTTTCTGTTTTCTTCTTCCCAGATACGCCCCCGCACCTGAGATCGAGCAGTCGTCATAGCAACACCTCCGTCGCCAACGCCTTAACAACCCGAATGCAATCCCTACTCGACAAGAAAACTATCAAAATTGACAAACCAACGACAACTTCCATGTCACAATGCCGCGACCCCGACAACGCCTTTGAGTGTCTGACAACAACAATGATTCCTAACATTGTGACTCCGACGAAAACGCATTTCTGTGTTGGCAACCGTATTTATTGCTGTTGTTAAATTCTAGGACATCAGAAGAAGCACACGCCCCAAAGACGCTCACACCCTAACGGGGCTGACGCCCTAAAGACAGGTCTGAACGGAAAGCAACGTCGATGTAACATTTGACTGACTGTAATGTTGTTGTGTGTTGACCTCTGTGAATAACTAGTGTTGACCTCTGTGAATAACTAGGCGCAAGACATATATATCGTCTTGACACTGTCACACTTACAACTCAGTTAAGATTCAAAATAGAATCGCTCACTAACTCCCCATTCCCAATACCAGCTCTCTCTCATCCACAAAAGAACTTCAAAAACATCCCCACCCACAGTCGTCTCCTTGACCCTTCCACTGACCTGCGTTACCTTGACCCTGCTCCTGTTCTCTGCGACCTTGACAAGATCACCTATTGCAATACCAAGTTTTGACACGTCCATAGACCTGCGAGTCCTTGACCCCGCTTCTGCTCTTTGTGACCTTGACAAGTTCAACTTGCGCAATACCAACGTCACCTCACCGAGAGCTGATCAACCCCTGCAGTCTACGCCAGACCAACACCTGGACCATGACGGGGCTACTCTTTGGCGAAGGGTCTATCACGGAAGCTCAGCTGATCGCTCTGAGCGCCTCAGCCGTCGTCATGGTATTTCTCATCACAGCCAACGTAGCGGTTTGCTGGATGTACCGCCGCGCCATCGGGGAAGATGCCAGGCGAACCAAGCGCGTTCGGAACAAGAAAATGTCGGACGTGTGGGTGTACCACGTCAGCAGGCCCAGAGCGACAGCCTCCAGCTGCCATCACCAGTCACCTAGTCAGCAGATTCTCAACAAGCTGAGAGCGTCCCACGAAAACCTGAGGTCCCAGCTAGCGACTTCCACGGACAAAGAGCAAGGTGGTTTGAGTCAGGAGGAGAGCCAAGTGCTGGAAGAGCTGGAAATCACCGCCGACCTCTTCCTTCACGACACCAGCAATGCCAGCAGTCGTCGCTCCTCCCTAAGTGGTAGCGTGCACGGATGCTCTTCCTATCACTTCCACCCCGATGCGGATTCGCTGCGTTCTGCTGTGGATAATTTCAACATTGATTCTACTTTGCGCGACCTCGACGCCTCCACTGACTTCCGTGACCTTGACCCCGCTTCTGTTCTGGGTGACCTTGACAAGGTCAGTATGACCAGTGTAACAAAAGCAGATTTTGAGAACGACCCGAGAGAGGCGGAGGATGGGGATGGGGGGAGGAGGAAGAGGGGGAGGAGGAAAAGCAAGAGAAGGAGCAGCAGAAGAAGTAGTCATGGCAACGACGATCAGACACTTCCGGTGGCCGAGTTTCACAACGAGGCTTTTGACTTCGCGGAGCCAACATACACTGCGGTAGAGAGAGTGGAGGATGTGGAACTCTGATTGTGTGATTGTGTCAGGTCATATAGGTCATCTCGTGAATAGCATTTATTGTGTCAAGTCACGGGTCATAGTCATCTCGTGAATATTATTCTTTGTGTCATGTCATACTCCTAGGTCAAACAGACATCTCATGAATATTATTCATTGTATCTGTATCAATGAAACTGATCCTTCTTTGTGTTGACTGCAACTTTACAAAGATAGCAGCTTCTCAAAAACGTGACGTTTACTTCTATTACACAAAACGTACCAAGGTGTTCACTCTGACTGCTCAACGGAAAAAAGGAAAACTAAACTAAAAAGTTTGATTTTTCCCACACTTGCAGCTAGTTCTACGCATACGCACTGTGCTAGTTTGTAGCAACGTGAGTACTGTCAATAAAACCCACACATTCACGAACAGAAAGAATACCGGTATAACCTGGACAAATCACTCAAAATTGCACCCGTCTTAAACTATAGAGCGGGACACTTTTTTCTAAATTGATGACGATCTACGGCATGCCAATCTGAAAGCATAGCCCTGTAATCACAAACCCAAAGACGACTAAAACTATGAAGAGTTCAGAGTTCACCACTGTGTAAGTGTCTACTTATTCAACATGCAAATGGAATTCATTGTGTTCTTTTCTGGGATATGTGTGTGCATTGTATTTGTGTTTTATCCACCAGCCCAAGAGAACAACGGTCTCAGAGCTGTCACAAAGAGAAAGCAATGTTCCATGGGCCTTCAGAAAAGGCATGCAACTTCACCTCTCGAAGCTGGACGGATTTTGATCGAGGACTTACTGTGCTTGTGTCAATGAAGATGTAGAGGTTACATGCCGAGTCTCAGTGATTATCAAAAATAATGGTCGAAGTTAGCGGATCATGAAAAATGCGAGCTTCAGCGAGCTTTTTCATGACCGCGAACTGAGACCATTATTTTTGATAATCACTGAGACGAGGTATGTAACCTCTTTATCCCTCCTTTCTTCAGTTATTCAAAGAAAAGAGGAGTTTTTGTGCGAAAGTTTGATCGAATCATATTCACCCAAACAGTCTACCTGCGCAGGCGATCGATTAATGCGCGGTTGTATAGTTCCGTGCAAATCATTCAATTTTGTTAACACTTCTTGTCAGTTTCCATGTTTTGAACTAAAATCAAGTACACAGTTATGTTGTCATTCTGCTGTGGCGGTAAAGGCAGATAGTGTGTGTTCTGTTCATGTTTTGGTATCGCTCAGGAAATGTTCTTTCCTCGAATGTGACTAGCAGACGAAGTTTTACACCCGTGTTCCAACGTTAAAAACTGTATGAAGTTTAGTTTTCTGGGGCAAACTAGTGTATGAAACCGCTGCATGTTCTTTAAGTTGATTAAATGTTTGCAATTGATTGCGTGTGATCTGTTTATAAAATGAAATATTGTTGAAAACTGACCGTCGGATTGCAGTCTCGTCGATGCAGCCGAAATCTGGAAGGGGAACTACTCGTGTCGGTAGACAAAGTATGAGAGTTAGTTTTCCTTGGAATCTTGCTAGCGATAAACGATTGTGCACGGCAGATCTGAATTCAGAAAACAACCAAACTCATGGATTTTATATTGAGATTCATGTGTTCAAGCCTGTAGTTGCTGGTTTAAATGCGGCATGGTTGTATTGTTTGCTCCAGAAATGTATATTTTGTACATTAGAGTGTTCTGAACTTTTGAGTCGCAAAAAGTAGATCCACAATGTGTACAGTCTCTACCCATGAGCTATCGAGGATTCAGGCCCGTTGTTGGGTAAGTGATTTTGGTTGTTGGGTAAGTTACCGAAAAATAACTAGCCCTACAAGTTTACAGAGAGAAAGAAGCAGAGTGGGGGATAATGAGACTTACATATATCTTTCCTTACATCAACAAACGGAAGCTATGTAGCGTGCGTGCGTGCGTGCGTGCGTGCGTGCGCGTGTCATAATGTGATTCTTGGTGTGTGTGTGCGTCATAATGTGATTCTTGGTGTGTGTGTGCGTCATAATGTGATTCTTGGTGTGTGTGTGCGTCATAATGTGATTCTTGGTGTGTGTGTGCGTCATAATGTGATTCTTGGTGTGTGTGTGCGTCATAATGTGATTCTTGGTGTGTGTGTGTGCGTCATAATGTGATTCTTGGTGTGTGTGTGCGTCATAATGTGATTCTTGGTGTGTGTGTGCGTCATAATGTGATTCTTGGTGTGTGTGTGCGTCATAATGTGATTCTTGATGCCGCCCATAACAAGTCAAAAGCATTCTGACACGGTTCAAATACCGTCCAAACATTTTCATAGCTTGCTTTCACTGTAAAGCCGAGGGACGAAAGTGGAGGGAAGACATGTCACACAATGTTCGTCTCAGTTTGTATTGTATTTACAACATTGTAGAATAAGTTCTACTGCTTTAACACTTTTTTCGAATTGTTTTGTACACCGTTAAGTCCATACTGTGTACTTTGTGCTGTTCTTGCATTTCTTGCTCAATTATATGTGATGAAACATAACTATTCACAATTACAGCAGTGTGTGTGTGTGTGTGTGTGTGTGTGTGTGTGTGTGTGTGTGTGTGTGTGTGTGTGTGTGTGTGTGTGTGTGTGTGTGTGTGTGTGTCGTGTGCGCCTGTGTGCGCCTGTGTGTGCCTATGTGTGTGTGTGTGTGTGTGTGTGTGTGTGTGTGTGTGTGTGTGTGTGTGTGTGTGTGTGTGTGTGTGTGTATGTGTCGTGTGCGCCTGTGTGCGCCTGTGTGTGCCTATGTGTGTGTGTGTGTGTGTGTGAACTGAAAATCTTTCCTTTTTTTTTTTTTTTTTTTTAGAAATACCCACAGCCGTCTTCTTCCCAAGGTCCAGCAGCTGTAAAGAATTGTGTTAATGATGTCTTTATCCTTTGGGCATTCATACATTAATCGCCTTATGAGTCCCTCTCCGTCCCCATCACTGG
>NW_027126278.1:0-3037 GCF_037325665.1 Littorina saxatilis | reverse complement strand
AATGTATAGCAATATTACAATACAAGAGAATTTACTTACAAAATGTCTTGAAAATTACTGTGACAACCCATTTGAAATGTATCTCCCTTGCTTACTAAATGAAAGCGAATAGAATTTTTGTGTATGACTCTTTTAAATAGTTGTCTTACATCTTAACAGCTAGAGTTTTGTATGCAAAAAGGTGTTCAGTTGAGAACAATGTTATTACTAAGTACATATTTTTAAATATGATGTCTTTATGTTACATGCATCACCTCTGCAATTTCTCCATGAGATAATAAAGTTGATTTGATTTGATTACTTAGGGAGGACTCTCTTACTGCCAAACACTACACTGGACCATGAGGAGACTTCACTGAATCCTTGATGTGTCCGCTCACTACTAGTTACTTATGGTCATTTGGTGTGCTTTGAAGTTGATCTATGTTTTCAAAATTGTGACCTCCCAGCAAAATGTGTGACTAGCATAGTTAAATATTTGGAGTAAGAGAACTTTACATGGATAAACTGAAGTAAAATTATATAAAAATACTCTGACTATGACCTCAAATTCTGTTTGTCAACTTTTGGACACATCATATCATTTAACATCTTCTGGGTCTTTTTTTTCCTTGAATAAGATTGTCAAAATTATCTGAACATTCAGTTAATCAAGGTTATATTAATCTTGTTCCGACAAAATGTCTTTTGAACTATTTATGACATTACCAGCTTGAAAAGACAGCATGTGCACGAACTGAATTTAAATTTAATAACAAAGACACTGCTTCACTTTACATTTTATCTATCAATAATCAAAGAAAACCATGAAAGAAAAATGGTCTCATAAAAATACTGCTGAACACCTGAAGAATATGTGTGCAGAAACAGAGAGAGAGAGACAGAGACAGAGAGAGAGAGAGAGAGAGAGGGAGGGAGAGAGAATAACCAACACACATTATTATACACATATATATGTGTTAAAGATCCCACGATTGACAAAAGGCTCTTTCCTGGCAAAATTGTACAGGCATAGATAAAAAAAATGTCCACCAAATACCCGTGTGACTTGGAATAATAGGCCGTGAAAAGTAAATATTCGCTGTAATGGCTTGAGATTTACTGGCCGATGTGAATGCGTGATATATTGTGTAAAAAAATTCCATCTCACACGGCAGAAATTAATATGTAAAGCGCTTAGAGAACGTCAAGCGCTATATAAATCTCCCATATAAATAACTAAATAAAATGTAGAGCGTGAAACCACTTTAATAAGACAAAAGGGCAAAGAGAAAGTTTTAACGTTTTTAACATTTGTTTTGTGCTTCATAAATGTTATTGAGTTATTCTGTGTAACTGTTACTAGTGTAAGTCTGCAAATATGTCTCTGCTTTATGTATGGCTTTTAAATAAAATATTTTTTGTTTAGTACCCTACCTTGCTAATGCTATACAATGCTTAAATTATAAATCAAATAGTTTTTAACTATAAATCTCATTGTTCTTTATTAAACTACTGTAAAATTATTCTAAACTACGTTTTAATTTTAAATATGAACCATACACCTGTCTACGTTTACAAACTACACTTGTGCGTTATGTTTATAGTTGAGAAAAAGAATGTATTCACTCTCAGTAGGAAAGTGTTCTTGTGTGAAACATTTATGCGAAGGAAAACCACATGTTTGTGACAGGAAGTCTGCGCAGAAAAGTATTCAGTGTTAACATTTTTATTTGAAAACGCTGTAGCACACTTTGGTGAGTGTGTGCACACAGTATAGGCCATTTCCCAAGTTTGTTTGTTTGTTCGTTCATGGGCTGAAACTCCCACGGCTTTTACATGTATGACCGTTTTTACCCCGCCATTTAGGCAGCCATACGCCGCTTTCGGAGGAAGCATGCTAGGTATTTTCGTGTTTCTATAACCCACCGAACTCTGACACTTGGTCTTGTGCTTGCGTGTACACACGGGGGTGTTCGGACATCGAGGAGAGTCTCCACAAAGTTGACTCTGGGAAATAAATCCCTCACCAAAGGTGGGGATCGAACCCACACCTATAGCGACAAATAGTTTTGAAGCCAGCGCTGATACCGACTGAGCTATTTCCCCGCCCCTCTCCCTCCTTTGACCACCACAGGCACAACAACACTCACCTTCCATGCAGACACAAGTGTGTGTGTAGAAGTGTCTGGCGGACACGAAGCTCTCCCCGTTGACCACCACAGGCACCAGATTGCTGTCATCAAACTCAACGCTGCCCACACATGTTCCCGTCTCGCACGTCGACTTGGTGCACACGTCGCTGAACACACGCAGCACTCGCACTCCCAGCTGAATCTCTATCTCGTCTGAGAACTTCTGAACCTGAAAACACACATCATAATGGTAACTTAAAACTCTGTGTTTAACTTCAGTTCGAAAAAACATTTATAAAGCTCAATGTCAAACCTCAAACTGTACAGCTGAGTCGATCCCAGAATGCAGCTTTTGTTTTATCCGAAAGAGCATCAAATTCAGTTGACTGGTCACACATACGTTGAAGTTAATGTACACCAAATATGAAGTAATTCGGTCATCAGATGTAGAATTTATCAGTGTTTTCATGGGTTGTATTTTTGTGGGTTACATTGTTGTGGGTTGGACATTTTGTGGGTTACATTTTTGTGGGTTCATTCTGTACCTTGCGTTTCAGTGACTTGCGATTGAAGAAGCGGTCGAGGGACTTGCGGACAGCGAAGAGAACGTCAAGGTCGTTGTCAGGCGTGCTGCGCTTGTCGCGGTTGTTGTTGTTGCTGGCCTGAATGGTGTGGGCGGAGGGTTGGACGTTGATGATCTCGACGTCGTTGAGCCGGACGTTAAGGTTGTCCTTGACCACCTGCTGGAAGTCGCGGCGATAGCTGGCGTAGAACTGCTCGGGGATCATGTTGGAGAACTGGACGGTCACTGCGTTGTCCACCATTTCCTGGGAGATGCACACCACTGTCACAAGCACCTGTGGACACACCCAGAGAGAAAGTTGTTATGTTCAGACCTACGTGAAATACACACCACCGTCACA
>NW_027126277.1:0-2000 GCF_037325665.1 Littorina saxatilis | reverse complement strand
AAATCCTTACCCTCGTGTGTTTACACGACTCTTGGCGCTGTAATCCAACCGTCCCAGTAGATGCCTTGTGGTTTATTTATCAGCGGGTCATGCATAATGTATGCACCACTCTCACTGCCCCCGCCAGGACACGGACGGTCCAGCAGATTTGACCTTGACCTCGGGAGATGTCTCGCGCTTGCCCCGAAGCAAGCGTTCTCGTTGAGAAAAACATAATAAAAGTAAAAGTCTGGGCGATTGACGTCATTCGTGTAATCCTGGGATGAACCCGTGTCGAGACTAAAATTATTTATGGTTGAAATGTGTATTAATTATGTACTTTTGAGGTACAGTATTTTTGTTTTTGTTTGACTTTATTGCAAAAGATTGATTGTGTCGTACGTACACTTCTGGAATACTCATGCACACATACTCTGACACGGACTAGCATGCGTGTGTGCGTGCACAAATATGCACATGCACAAGCGCGTGCATTGATAAAAAATAACGCAAACTGGTACACATTCACACATGCGCACACAAACAGACTAGCTGACACACACTTTCACCCACACACGCACGCACCCATACACTGACATACACACACTGATACACACACACACACACACACACACACACATTCACACACACACACACATATTTTCAACCCCCAGAAAAAAAACCATACACTTACACACAGATTATGTACACAGGCTTGCAAACAGACACACACACAGTACCACACAGGCAAGAAAACCATCAAAAAGTCCTGAGATATATGAGAACCTTGAGAAGAAAGGTCGATCAGTGTTTACCTGTGTGCTTTGAGTGTCACAGTAACACAGGTAGACACTACCTGTATGACACAGGTGTGCGTCTCATAAAACTGCTGGCGGTCACCTGCAGGGCAAAAGTCAAGCGGTCAGGAATTTCCAGGGAGCAGAAATACATTTATTGTATGGCCCCTGAGGTCACAGAATGGTATGAGAGATATTCACAAATTTTGTTACTTTGGGTTCGTCCAAGCAAACGTGATTTGGTCCCGTAGTGGTTATACCTTCTATTTGTCTCTGACATGCACCTATGGAGAAACACCCGTTTGGACAAAGATCGATGTACGATGCACGTTGAAACAAAGACACAAACAGCAGACAGACAAAGGGTCTCTGTCTCACTGTCTGTCTCTCTTTCTATCTCCCTCCTGCGAACACAAGATAGGAAGACAGACGCAAGGAGCAGACAAACAGACAGGCTGACAGACATACACACGCACGCACGCACGCACGCACGCACGCACGCACGCACGCACGAAAACACGAACACACACACATACACGAGGGCGCGCACACACACGTGCACATACAAAGACACAGGCACCCATGCACAGACACAGACACACAGACACACACAGACACGCACACACAGACACACACAGATACACACACACACACACACACACACACCAGTCATTCACCCATCAATCAGCACTAACGGATTTTCCTAACAATCGTTCGAACCCAGTATTATTTTACACCCACCCTGCAGAAAGCCATAAAATGCAACGCTCATCCGTTGGCCGTGTGTCTGTACAGCACTACTCTTTTCCGTATCAGCACCTCGTATTTCTTGTCTTTTTTTTTACTGCCACGTTCAGTATCAGGTATAGCTACCAATGCCATGAAATCGGTATAGCTTCACCTTTAGAGCTGTCTAAATCACAGGTTTTATGGACCCCAAGTGACATGTCGGAATGCTAAACCACATTGTTCCGAAACATGAACTCTCCGTGGCTGAGCATTCCTGTTGGATGCCTTACGTTTTGTGTGGGTGTGTGCGTTATGCAAAAATGAACAAAGCGGGTAGAAAGAAAGCAGGTGCTCTTTTGTTCGCCCTGTTGAACATGCACAAGCGGACATACCAACGCACTGAAAACACACATGCACATTCAAATTCACTTGCACACACAGAAGCCCGCCCGCGCGCGTGCACACACATGCACGCACACACACACACACGCACGC
>NW_027126276.1:10000-15000 GCF_037325665.1 Littorina saxatilis | reverse complement strand
CAGAGGGCAGCAATGTCTGCAGAACCTGATAAGACAAAATCCTAGCGCCAGAAGCTGTGCGCAGGACATCATCCAAACCCCATAGGCCAAAAAGGCCAAGGACGAGGCCAAGGCCCTGGAAATGAGCCCGGGCCGAGCCGAGGGAAAGATAGCATAAGCTATGACAAGGCGGAGGGCAAGAAAATCCCTTGCCAAGAAACTGGCCCACTGCCAAAAGTCAGGAAAGGATCCCGTGAGAAAGCAACCACTGACTCACTCTAAACCCTTGCCAGGAACTGGCCCACTGCCAAAGGACAGAAACGGACCGAGAACCACCCTGATTGACAGCCGAGATGTCTCTCAGGCGAGAAATGCGAAAGACGACCTCAGAGAGCCAGTAAGCTGTGCCCAGCACTTCTTCCAATCTTCTGAACCGTAAAACAGTCCGGAAAAGGACCCCAGTCTTGGATAAACCCGACCAAGTAGAGGGAAGGACAAGCTGCCCCCCCCCCCCTTAAATGGAAGGAAATGCTAATGGCCTGGAAAAGATCCGTGCGTAAGGTTGCCGGCTAAGCCCTGAAAAGGACCGACCCTCACGGAGACCATAAGGCAACCATGCCAGAGTAAGAAAACTTTGGGATGGAGTGAGGCCCAAAAGGCCGTTGAGAGAACAGTCAGCTCCGGAAGAGTGACCAAACTCCAAACCGGAAAGAGAGAGACGCCTGAGTATCAAGTACCAGGGTCCAACTCAATGAGCAAAACTCAAGGGAGACGGTCACCGGTCGTCCCCTGCCCATCCCTGCGAAAGCAGAGAGAGGGGTAAAAAAGGGGACGAAGCGACCTAAGGTAGTGCATAAGCACCGCAAATGCGGACCCGCAGTGGCCAAATCCTAATGTGACCGGAGACCGGAAACAAAATGACAAAAGCCAGCGTGATCGTGAAGCGAACCAGCCGTCAGCCTCCCGAGACCAGAGTTCTCAGTAATAGTCATAGTTGCAAGTGAAAAGGGGGTGACCAGGCCGGAAGCCCAACCCAGCAGAAATCGTCCCAACTCACACATGCAAGCATGATGGAGAAGAGGAAGAGACGAAATCCGCAGTCACAAGAACCAATTGCCAAAGTCGCAACACGACAGGCAGGAGACTATAACACAGGCTAAGGCCGAGAGCCTTGCTGCCCGTAGGCCGGCCATTGCACCAAAGTACTCAAAGTACACAGGCACAGTAAGAAACCAAAAGTTTCGGCCGCCGAAAAAGATGCTGGCCTAGAGGCCAGCACCGAGAAAACTGGAACATTAGCTAGACCTCTGCCCAAAAAGGGGAGGAGTAGCCAAAAAACCTGAGAAAAAGTGACAAGCCAAGAATGACTTCTCAAATATGCAATGCCCAGACAATGCACCCTCAGGAAAATCTGAATGTTACCTCCGAGGCCAACTCAAGTGAACCTTAAGTTTGGACGAAACACCAGAACGCGTCTGATCGCTAGAGAAAGACAAAGTCCGACTCGGCGAAAGACAAACCTGGACCGAGTCCAGAAGCTCGTGGCAAGAGAAAACGGGGAAGCCCAAAGGCAGAAACCCCCTTTTAAACGGAAATCGACCTCTCAGCACCCATACGCTGGGAAAGAGAAAGAATGTCGAAGCCCGAAGCCACAAGCACAAGGAAAGCAACAACCACCACCTCCAACGGATGAAATGGCTGTTGCTCCCGCCGAGGCTAAAACCCCGAAGCCCTAAGGCCGGCTGTTGTTTCATAAACCCAGCGTACCTATGACGGCTGTGAAAGAAACAATCTCACCTGAGCTGAGGACGTAGGCCGCTTAGGCTGAGTCCGCTTAGGTATAGCCTGCTTAGGAGCGGCCTGCTTTTGCTGCTTTCAAATTGAAGCTCAAAAGAAGGGAACCGCTGTTCTCTGTTGGTCTCAATCCCCTGCTTCTGGCATGAGAGGCCAGGCTGCCGGAGAGAGACCGTCCACCAAGGATGACGAACTGAGAATGTTCCTTGTCGACTCCTCAGAAAACCGGGAGTGGGCAAGAAACAAGTCCCTTCCGCACGAGACCGCATGGAAATAGTGCAGAGAGGACAGCCTCATCTGTGCCTCGTTCACCCTTGTAAGTGTGGAGAGGAGTGAGACACTTCCTCCGCGTCCTGCCCTTTACTAAGGGGAAAGGGCGCCGAGGAATCTGTCAGAGCGCGAGAAAGCGCCCGCAGGAGAGTCTCGGAAATGGAACTGAGTTCCAAAAGTTGTCAGCCCCCTTCCTCAGAGAATAGGAGATTCTGCCCATAGAGCGGCAGAACCGAATCCTTCCTCAACGGCTTCGTAAGAAGCGAAAGAAGATCCGGCGTGACCGGAAACGGTGCACGCGGACGGGGAAAGGCCAACAGGCGGCTACGAGACGACCCTGGCCAAGGCAACTTCCTCTGGTCCGTTAAGGGCACGAAGGAGGAAGCCTGCGCAGGAGCGGCAAGGCATTCCGATGCCGGCTCCGAAGCTGAACCCTGAGGAACCAGCAACGAAACCGACGCCGGAGGCCACCCCCTGTCGAAGAGGGGGGCTCGGCGAAAAGGCAAAAAGGCGAAAAGCTACAAAGGGCGATTCTTCAAACCAGAAGTAGCTGCTTCCTCTTTGCCAACCGAAGTCCTTCCTGTTGGCAATCGATTGTGCTCATTCCCTAACTGAGGGGAGGATGAGAGGAATCAAAAACCAAGGAAAGTGGGAGAGAGGAGCTAGCGGCCACCACCGGAGTGTGTGGATGCTGCTGTCCCAACAGAGGCAAGAAGCCTGTATGCCCATAGGGCAAGCCTTGTTCGAAATTCACCGGCGACCAAACGGAAGCAGCGGGAACTGAACCGGAAAATCCGGAAGGAGCCGGAAGTGCGGCAGCAACAGCAGCGCTATGCCAAAGCTGGTGCTGAGCCACCTACGAGCTGAAGCTCGGAACCCAAAGGTAGGCCGTAGGCCAGAACCGGAAGTGACAGTAACCTGTGCACTACCCGCTTGACCTACCCTCCTGCCAAGGCCGGAAGCGAAGCTGCCGGAAATGGCTGCCGTGCAAAGGGCAAAGCTCAAACCGGAAAGGGCCATGGGCTGCCCACACACCGATGAACTAACATTTCCAGCCGGAGCCGGAAGAGAAGCTGTCGCGAACGACTGCTTACGTATAGCGCAGCTCAAGCAGGATGGGATCATTATTTGTCCACCTTCCAACGAGGCACTACTTCCGTGAACCGGAAGTGCCGCTGTCGCGTACGACTGCCGACGTAAGGCAAGGCTCGAACCGGACGTGACAGTAGCCTGTGCACTAACCAGTGAACCTACACTTCCGGTCGGAACCGGAAGAACAGCTGTCGCGGGCGACCGCTGTCATAGGACAAGGCTCGAACCAGACGTGACAGTAGTCTGTGCACTAGCAAGTGAACCTCTACTTCCGGCCGGAGCTGGAAGCGGCTGCCGCGAACGACTGCTGACGTAAATTCGGAAGCTGGCCAGAGCCGCCGAAGGCAGCTGCTCCTCGCACACGGACCCGAAGTCCGAAACGCCACCTGAAGGGGACGGCTCATAGCCAAAAGAACCCGACAAATGACGCTGCGAGGGAAGGCCGTAAGCCGAACGCCCATCCTGTTGGCCATCGATGAAACTCGCACCCCTGACTAAGAGGAAGATGAGAGTCACCAACAACCGAAGGCAGCTGAAGAGAGGAGCTAGCGGCCACCACCGAAGTGGGTGGCTGCTGCTGTCCCAACAGAGGCAAAAAGCCTGTATGCCCAGGAGAACCACCGTATTCGAAATTCACCGGCGACACAACGGAAGCAGCGGGAACCGAACCGGAAAAGCCGGGAGGAGCAGGGAGTGCAGACGCAACAGCAGAACTATGCATAGCTGGTGCTGAGGAGTCTGCAAGCCACAACCCGGAAGCCCTAGGCCGGAACCGGAAGTGACAGATGACTGTGCACGACCCGTTTGACCTACATTTCCTGCCCAGGCAGGAAGAGCAGCTGCCGGAAACGGCTGCTGTAGCAGGGCAAGGCTCGAACCGGAAGGGACCATGGGCTGTCCGCAAACCAGTGAACCAACACTTCCGGCCGGAGCCGGAAGCGAAGCTGCCGCGAACGGCTGCTTACGTAAAGCGCAGCTCGAACCGGATGGGACCATGGTCTGTCCGCAACCAGTGAACCACCACTTCCGGCCGGAGCCGGAAGGAAGCTGCCGCGAACGACTGCTTACGTAAAGAGCAGCTCGAACCGGAGGGGACCATGGTCTGTCCGCAACCAGTGAACCACCACTTCCGGCCGGAGCCGGAAGGAAGCTGCCGCGAACGACTGCTTACGTAAAGCGCAGCTCGAACCGGAGGGGACCATGGTCTGTCCGCAACCAGTGAACCACTACTTCCGGGAACCGGAAGTGCAGCTGCCGCGGACGGCTGCTGCGAGCACATACCTTGTGTCGACCGTATCCCCCAAAGGGACCTGCTCAGGTGCACTCCCGCAAGCGGAAGCCACCGAGCGCCGGCCGAGAAGAGAAACGCCTCCCTGTGCACGGACTCCAGAGCCATCACAGAAGCCAGCAGGCTGGACAGGTGATCAGGAACAAAGGAAGCCAACGACCGAGGGTCGCACACCCCCGGGAGGGAGGCAGAGCTGGAAACAGGGTCCGTCCGCGACATTTCTGTACGAACGAGCGTCCGAATTTCTGGAAACAAAGAAGACAAAAGGCTAGCAACAAGAGCGCCAGCCTCCGGCGCAGGTACAGGGGTATAGACAGCCGTGGTAGCGGCCACACCCGCCGCCCGCGAGCCAGACGAAGTTCCCTCCGGAGCCTAAAAGGCACAGGAAAAACGAAGTAGTCTTCGGGTCAGAAACATGAACCGTGGGGTTCCTAGCAGAAGAGGTGGAAGCCGAGGACTTAGGTTTAACAGGGCCTCTGCCCCTAACCTCGGCCTTAGCCGCTCGCTTTTCTCACTATCAGACATGCTGTCACACGAGAAAAACAGACTACTGAAAATACACAAGTCTCTAGGACGT
>NW_027126276.1:0-2500 GCF_037325665.1 Littorina saxatilis | reverse complement strand
CTGACCTGGTCTACATACCACACACGACACAAACCAGTCAGCTGTTTTTACCCCCCCCCCCCAAACCCCCCACCACCCGTTTTCTTTGGATACACACTTTAACTACATACGTGCCGACGAAATATTGATCATTGCTTCAATATTTTGAAGCTGTTGCTTGGATAATAACCAGGTAAAATTAGTATTTCGGTGTTTAGTCAAATGTTAAAGTTTCTATCACACACATACATACACACACACACACACACACACACACACACACACACACACACACACACACACACACACACACACACACACATACACACGCACAGACAGACAAGGTTTAGCATCGCATAGGCTACACTTACGTGAGCCAATAATGCGTAACACGTCCAGGGACATCTGACACCCCAGGGTCTCAGTTTACGCAACGTGTGCATCAATAATAATCGTGTCTCATGTTAACCACTTCTCTGTGGTTGCTTTCCCCGTTCGAAGATTGATTAGATTAGATAACAAATACATTCCGAGTAGGATTTTCATCATAACACGAATATCGCTATGAGTAGAATTGCGTTCACACAAAAAGCCTAGTGTGGCTCATTACATAACCAATGACGAGTTTTGCATCGTTGCAGGAAACAATTAGTCTCCAGCAGTCGACTTAAAGATACACCTTTCTTCTCGTTTGTGAAATGAGAAAGGAAACAAGCCTTCGTCTGCCCCGGATAGCCGTTAAAAAAACCATTTACCCCCCCCCCCCCCACCCTCTCCCGAAAAGAACATAAAAAACATTACCACCCACACCCCCCCCCCCTCCCTCAACCCGCTCTACTTCTTTCCATCTGTAAACTGGAAGTTCTGTTTATTTTCGATAATCACCAAGCAACCAAACATTAACTACCAAGCGACCAGCCCGAATCCTGGATAGGTCAGGGGTTGAGAAGCTATACTTAGAGAGCACTACTTTTAGAGACTAAAATGTTCCGAACGCTCAAATGTACAAAACATACATCTCCGGAGCAGACAACACAAACATACTGCAACTTTGGGTGCACGGTTACCAAAACGAAACTTATCAAATGTGCAAAACATCCCGGAATCCTTATTCTTCATCGTCATTTCTTTTAGTGCTGTCGAAGACGTGTTCATCGAGCAAACAAAATAATGTTGACTCCGATACTCACGGTTGTAAGGACCCAGAAAGAGGTTGAAGCAAAGGTGAATGTAGCCTGATATATGCTTTGAGTTTTGATTCCCTTACATATGTGACAGGGGAGGCTACCGCTCCTTTCACAACGGACTCTGCACCCGGGTTGTTGGCCTTTAAAGTCAACACCTGTGGTTTGTAGAGTTCTGTTTGTGATGGGGTCTGGTGGTCTCCGATTGTCTGTATGTTCATGGAAACCTTCGGGTTTGCATAACAGTTTTTATAGGGCTAAGAAATTAGCCCTAACATTTTCAATCCTGTTTGATTGCACTTCGCTTCCCGAGGTGATTGTAGTGTTTCGGCACACGGTTACACATAACATAAGCTGTATGCTTGAGTACAGATCGATCCTCCTGGTCAAATATTGGTTTGGTGTGTGATGTCTTAGTTTATTCCAACCCCCAACCCGAACTGGTTACGTCTGGGTGATATTAGATCAGAGTACAAAGTCCCTTCATATCACGCAATAGGACTGTGTATTTGCACTAATCTGAGAGGCCGATCAGATTTCGTCACACTTGGGTCTCTTTGACCTTTCAAAAAGCTACCCTGTGTACAGTGTACACTTTTTTCCACGTACACAAAACAAAACAAAATCGTGAACGTCTAATTTAAAAAGAGAAATACAATGTCAATGTATTTGAGAAAGCTCTTAAATCTCGTGTCTTTCTTTTGATTGCAGATACATAACTATGTGGATCTCAAGTATGAACATTACAGCAAAGTACTTTGCAAGCGCCGAGTAAACACCCACTCCCGACTTTGGGTCGAACACCGTATATAGTAAACGCCCACCCACCCACCCACCCACCTTCCCTCCCCGTACCCCACTTTGGGCCAAACACTGTACGATACCCAATGTACATGTATGCTATTCCTGATGTAGGTGTCGATCGCATTAAGGGAAAAGGGTGTAGAAATGACGAAGATTTATGTCGATGAGGTTCGATTACTGAGCTGAGATTGTGTGCACAGAGTAATCCAACTCAAAATCCACAAAACTCCGACAGGCACGCGGAGGCAATTATTCAAAAGGTATGAATAAATTAAGATCAAATAAGGCAAAGCCCTCAGCTCGTTCGGTGTTCTCAGTCAAAAACTCTGCTGTCTTGGAATCTCACTTAAATCATGTCTGACGAAGTAGCAGCTCTTGTGATCGATGATGGATCTTACATGTGCAAAGCTGGATTTGCTGGAGATGATGAACCCACAACTATCCCGTCTGTGGTTGCAATACGGCCAGGTGAGGAAAATGCTAGTTTAGATCAAATTAATTTGTTTACTGATGAAGTCAAAAAACACATGTTC
>NW_027126275.1:0-2000 GCF_037325665.1 Littorina saxatilis | reverse complement strand
CGGCAAGATCACAGGAGTTGTTTCGCGTTATCACCCCAGAAGCGCTCATTAGATTGTAGTTGTGTCTTGTTTGGGACGTTAAACCAATGATGATTTCTTCCATTTTAGGAAATTGTAACAAACAGTTTCGTAGTTTTCGTCAATTTTATTGCATTGAAAAATCTCTTTGCAGAAAAATATGGCAAGGCTTTTATCCTCGTAAAAACGTACTACTAAAGGGTCGTTCTTTCGAATTTTTTTATGTATGCCTTGCTCTAAAACTTCGTTTACAACGAAAGAGTTTTAACTCCTTTTTAGGGTCTTCCATAAATAGTCTACAGTGCTTGCAAGTGATCATGAGTTGTGGTTTCCAACAGACATGCATACACGTATTTATAGAACTTTAAATGCCTTTTATGAAAATCCTGGTCAGCTAAGAAAACAACGTTTTTTCTGTATTTTACAACAAGGTAACAAAACAAAAAAAACTATTTTTAATTCTCAGTATCTCAGAGTCCAAAACCAGACTGTTATAAACACGCCCCGAACAAATAGATACACCCAAACAAAAAGTGGGAAGATTGAAAGAAAGAAAGGATAGTTGTGGTGAGAGGTGGGGGTGGGGGGGGGATGAAAAAAGTGATTTGCTCGCAACGAAATATAAAAAGAATCGCCACTTCGGCAACTCCATACCCGGAACATTTTAAGAACTTCCTTATTGTTTATTTAAACAACTTATTTTTAACTTCTTACTGTGTTCTTCTTCTTCCTTTGTGTTTTTGTTGTCGGCTTTTTTTTGTACGGCGTCTTGTTTGTTAGCTAAGAACCCAAACACATAATAACATGGCTTGTTGTTTGTCAGCGATGACAAGTTAGTTCATTAATTTTGAAGCTTCCGGACTGTAATGTAATCAAATGAATTGAATAGAAAAATTCGGTCGCCACAGTACATCCTCAACTTTACTTAACATCCGGGTATGACGTATTCAAACGGGCTTTTTTTATCCAAACAAATCGGAAAAAAGACTTCTGGGGATACATTCTGGAAGAATTCCCTTTGTAAATTTCATGAACATCTGGACAGCAGTTTTCTGTGAATCGCTCTACATAAACACGCTCGCACGCACACACACACACACACACACACACACACACACACACACACACACACACACACACACACACACACACACACACACACACACACACACATACACACAAAATCACCTCGTCTGGGTTACGAGTCTACCTACAAACAACAACAACAAAAACACACACACACAAAACACAAACGCCAAATAACCTAGCAGAAACGACGGGTGTCTGTGGAAAGGAGTACAAGGTGGGGGAAAGAGTGGGGGGTGGGGGATGACATATTCATGGTAGGGAGCGAGGGGGTGTCAGTCGGTGCAGAAAATAATTGTTATATCAGGGATCTTGTCGTCTAAATATCAAGAGTGCAGTCTGAACTCTTTTCTGAGCCTTGCCAAAGATAGAAAATGATAAAGCCAAATAAAAAATACATATTGGTTTAGGGTAACGTGACCACCCAAAATAGGGTCGGTAGGTCGGCTTTTTTTTATTCTATTTTTTGCTAGTCTCGGTATGGTTCGCAAAATGTGCCAAAGGTTTTTTTTTTTTTTTTTTTTTAAATTGAGAAATGACAAAAAAAAAGTGTTAGGGTCGGCGGCAAAAAATAAGGTCGGTCGGGTAACCCTAAACCAACATATAATTATTTTGTTTGGTCTAAGAGAGGAAAGTGTATCACTGAATCATCTCGCGAGTATGACTACCACCCTTCCCCTCCTGCTCCGCCTGGCGTCTGGCATTATGGGGTTAGTGCTAGGACTGGTTGGTCCGGTGTTAGAATAATGTGACTGGGTGAGACAAGAAGCCTGTGCTGCGACTTCTGTCTTGTGTGTGGCGCACGTTATATGTCAAAGCAGCACCGCCCTGATATGGCCCTTCGTGGTCGGCTGGGCGTTAAGCAAACAAACAAACAAACAAACAAACAAACAAAC
>NW_027126274.1:65000-97722 GCF_037325665.1 Littorina saxatilis | reverse complement strand
ACCAAGACCACATACTCGTAGTTTCGTCAGTCCACCGCTCGTGGCAAAGGCAGTGAAATCACAGTAATGCAGAATGCAGTAGTGCGGTAGTGGTCGCGCTGAGCAGGATAACACGCTTTTCTGTATTGTCTATTCTTTTAAGCTTACTGATTTTGTTTTCAATCCAACATATCATATCTATATGTTTTTTTGGAAACAGGACCAACAAGGAATAAGATGAAATTGTTTTTAAATCGATTTCGGAAAATTTAATTTTAATCATAATTTTCATATTTTTAATTTTTAGAGCTTGTTTGTAATCCAAATATAACATACTAGATGAATACCCGCTTCGGCCGGGTACGGCTTCGCCGGGAAGAAGTCAAGCCGAATACCCGGCGGCGCCGGGACCCGGCGGCGCCGGTGTACGCCGGCTTTGCCGAAGGAAGGGGGGATAAACGCGCAAAACACTGGAGAAAGTAATACCCGGCTTCGCCGGGAGTGACCTTCTAAAAATAGTATAACGGGAATATGGGTTGAGCGTTGTCGACAGTGACCTTCTAAAAATAGAAACGGGAATATGGATTGACGCCACACGAAGGAAGGGAGATAAACGCTGAAAACACTGGAGAAGATAAGGAAGAGTTACTGGGAATGGATCCAGAGAAAAAACCAAAATCGGTTCAGCGCTGTGCGCTGAGAGCACGTGTTGAAATATCTCATCGAGCAGGTTGTGTCCGGGGTCTACCTGAATATGGCCACCAAATTTGAAACAGATCCATCGAGAACCTTGGCGTGCATCGCGAACACACAGACACACACACAGACACAAGTCGTATATTTATATAGATGTAATATGTTTTTGAATCAGAAAAAGACGAAGAATAAGATGAAATTATTTTTGGATCTTTTCATCAAAAAAAAATGTAATTACAAGTTTCCGATTTTTAATGACCAAACACATTCATTTATAGTTTTTTCAAGCCACCAAGCTAAAATGCAATACCAAAGTCCGGCCTTCGTCGCAAAATTGCTTTGCCAAAATGTCAATCAATTTGATTGAAAAATGAGGGTGTGACACATGCCGCCTCAACTTTTACAAAAAGCCGGATATGACGTCATCAAAGGTATTTATTGAAAAAAAGAAAAAATATCCGGGGATATCATTCCCAGAAACTCTCATGTCAAATTTCATAAAGATCGGTCCATAGTAGTTTAGTCTGAATCGCTCTACACACACACTCGCACAGGACACACAGACACACAGACACACAGACACAGACACACACACACACACACACACACACACAAACACACACACACACACACACACACACACACACACACACACACACACACCACGACCCTCGTCTCGATTCCCCCCTCTATGTTAAAACATTTAGTCAAAACTTGACTAAATGTAAAAAGGACACATTAATTTAACAGCAATAAATGGAGAGGAGTATTCTTTTTAACACAAACATGATCAGGCGATGCGGAGCAGCGCTTGCTCAGTTAACTCTAATAAAAAGACTGATAATAAACACACACACACACACACACACACACACACACACGCACACACACACACACACACATACACAAGCACACACGCACACACGCACACACTCACGCACTCACGCACATCATCATCCTCATCATCCTCCTCCTCCTCAACATCATCATCATTATCATCACCATCATCATCATCATCATCATCATCATCATCCAGCGGTTGTCATATTTGTGCTCGTCCTTTTCTCTTTTTTGTTCAACTCCACTTATTCCGATCGGTGGGAAAAAAGAGTGCCTTCGATTCAGTCAAGCATATATGATCCGTTAGTAAGATTAGATGTTTACTACGGAACGCGGATCGTATCAACTGATGAATCAAATTGATGCATCCAAAACCAAGATTTGATGCATCATTTTCACAATTTGATGCATCATTTTCACAAAAGGATGCATCATTTTCAAAAAGGATGCATCATTTTCAAATACTGATGCATCCGATACGAAAATGATGCATCCTTTTAGAAAATGATGCATCATTTTGATGCATCACTTTCGGTTTTGTATGCATGCGAAAGATCATTCATTTCCGGTCTTTCCGTAAGAAATGCCTGAGCACGGAAAAACTTGAAATGACATTTTGACGAATATAAACAGATTGGTTAGATCAAACAAAAATAAACGACGTACAACATACCATTAAATAGGGAACAAGTCAAAGTCACGGCATTATTAATTTTAAGGCATTTTTTGTTTTGTTTGTGGTTTGTTTTCTGTGCACACGAAGTTTTGACGCCCTTGACCCTCGACTCAAACTTTCGTTTTTCGACGTTCGTTTCGCTTCGTATTCCGGTTCAAATTTTGCTTTTTGCTCGGCACTTTCCGGGAAAACTCGAAAATTCTGATGCATCCAAACGATGCATCAAATTGTGAACATGATGCATCAAATTCTTGGTTTTGGACGCATCAATTTGATTCATCAGTTGATACGATCCGCGTTCCGTAGTTTACGCCTTGAATTGAAAATATTTCTCCCTTGTTCCCGTCAGCCGGAATAGCTCAGTTGGGAGAGCATTAGACTGAAGATCTAAAGGTCCCTGGAACGGAACACTATCCGGCGGTTGACAGAATATTTTTGCAGACAAACTTTTTGACATTTTGTTTTTCTCTGTGACTCATCACGGTATATCACGGTTCTGTACCAAGAACAGTTTTAATTCTTCTTTCTTTCTTTCTCTCTCGTTTCTTTCTCTCTATCTTTCTTTCTTTTCTTTCTTTCTTTCTTTCTATGTCTCTTACTTTCTTTCGTTCTTTCTTTCCTTCTTTTTGTCTTTCTTTCTTTCTTTCTTTCTTTCTTTCTTTCTTTCTTTCTTTCTCTATCTATAATGGTTGTATTTCATTTAACACACACATCATCGACAGAGAGAGAATACTTTATCAAGGTCGCCCCCCCCCCCCCCACACACACACACAAACACACGCGCGCGCATACTCCAGAAAGAAAGGAAAGAAAGTAAAAAAAAGAAAGAAATAATAAAAAAAAACGGAAGGAAAGAAAGAAAGAACAAAAAAAGGGAAAAAAAGGAATTGAGAATGACACACAGAATCAAAACAACAACCAACCAACCAAGCAAGCCATCAAACCACCAACCACAACGAAAAGAAAGAAAGAAAGAATAAGAATTGATGTATTTTTGGTGTGGAGCCTGTATCCGCCTGACAAATGAACACGGAGAAAATAAGTAACAGCAAAATACAGTACAGTAAGCAAAATATATATATATAAAAAAGGTTAATAAATGTTATGCAAGAGCACACAAAAAAAACCAATAAATAATGTGTTGACACACACCAAAAAAAGAGCCAGCCGCCGGATAGTGTTCCGTGCCGGAACCCGGGATCGAACCAGGGACCTTTAGATCTTCAGTCTAACGCTCTCCCAACTGAGCTATTCCGGCTGACGGAAAATGATAGGAAAGATCGGTTCAAATAAGGCTTTAGGCTAGGCTGACAAGTGTCAAGTCATTTCACACATGGCTGACATGGACATGATCGATTGGTTGACATTTTTGTAAATCCCAAAGCCAAGTTCGGGATGAACACAACCATTTTGTTTAAGAGGGTAGAGAGGTTCTGTACAGCGATCTGAATATAAAGTATGTCAGAATTTATTTCCCTTGTTGTTGTTGTTGTTGTTGTTGTTGTTGTTGTTGTTGTTGTTGTTGTTGTTGTTGTTGTTGTTGTTGCTATTTTTTCCACCTGTTTTATTTGTCAGTTTGTCGTTGGTTTTGACTTTTTAAGGTGTCTGTGGAATCGTAATGAAGATAACCTTTTTGATTCATAAACTGGTTGAAGAGGGGTTGATCGTCAATTTTAGATGACTTGCCCGTTCTCTCTCTCTATCTATCTCTCACTCTCTCTCTTCCTCCCTGTCTCTCCCCTCCTCCCCCCCCCCCCGCCCACCCTCTCGCTCTCTCTCTCTCTCTCTCTCTCTCTCTGTCTCTCTCTCTCTGTCTCTGTCTCTGTCTCTGTCTCTCTCTCTCTCTCTCTCATATCTCTGTCTCTGTCTCTCTCTCTGTCTCTCGCACTCTCTCTACATTGAAATGGAAACTCTACTCCCCCCTTGTACAAACACAACAGTGTGGTTTACAATAACATTCTGAGAGTTCTGAGTTCTCTCTCGTGTAAGCCTATGCATATAATCAGTAAATCAGATACAATGTTTACACCCAAGTCATAATGTCAATGTATTTCTCCTTTCATTTCGTCAGCCGGAATAGCTCAGTTGGGAGAGCGTTAGACTGAAGATCTAAAGGTCCCTGGTTCGATCCCAGGTTCCGGCACAGAACACTACCGGCGGTTGACACATCCATTCTGTAAACACTTTAATTTTTGATCTTTTTTATATTTAGTCAAGTTTTGACTAAATATTTTAACATCGAGGGGGAATCGAAACGAGGGTCGTGGTGTATGTGTGTGTGTATGTGTGTGTGTATGTGTGTGTGTGTGTGTGTGCGTGCGTGTAGAGCGATTCAGACCAAACTACTGGACCGATCTTTATGAAATTTGACATGAGAGTTCCTGGGATTGATATCCCCATACGTTTTTTTTCATTTTTTTGATAAATGTCTTTGATGACGTCATATCCGGCTTTTCGTGAAAGTTGAGACGGCACTGTCACGCCCTCATTTTTCAACCAAATTGGTTCAAATTTTGGTCAAGTAATCTTCGACGAAGCCCGGACTTCGGTATTGCATTTCAGCTTGGTGGCTTAAAAATTAATTAATGACTTTGGTCATTAAAAATCTGAAAATTGTAAAAATAATATTTCTTTTATAAAACGATCCAAATTTACGTTTATCTTATTTTCCATTATTTGCTGATTCCAAAAACATATAAATATGTTATATTCGGATTAAAAACAAGCTCTGAAAATTAAATATATAAAAATTATTATCAAAATTAAATTGTCGAAATCAATTTAAAAACACTTTCATCTTATTCCTTGTCGGTTCCTGATTCCAAAAACATATAGATATGATATGTTTGGATTAAAAACACGCTCAGAAAGTTAAAACGAAGAGAGGTACAGAAAAGCGTGCTATCCTTCTTAGCGCAACTACTACCCCGCTCTTCTTGTCAATTTCACTGCCTTTGCCATGAGCGATGGACTGACGATGCTACGAGTATACGGTCTTGCTGAAAAATGGCATTGCGTTCAGTTTCATTCTGTGAGTTCGACAGCTACTTGACTAAATACTGTATTTTCGCCTTACGCGACTTGTTTTACTCCTGCACCTTGACTCCCAAAACCCTCAACCCCTAACTTCAAAACATTTGATAAATAAGTAAATGAATAAATGAAAAAATGAATGAATAAATAAATAAATAAATAAACACACAAACAAACAAATTAATTAATTACTTAATTCATAAACAAATAAACAAACAAACAACAAAATTAAAAAAATTAAAGAATAAAAAATAAAATTTAAATAATTAAAATTTATGAATAAATGAATAAAAAAACTCAAAACTTATATCATAATAATATAATTTTAAAAACTTGCTTATGTTTGCTGTTCACAGTGCTCAGCAAATGCACAGCTTTGCATCATGTTTTGTTCTCGGTAGCAACACGGATAAGAAAATAACAAGTCGCGTAAGGCGAAATTACTACATTTAGTCAAGCTGTGGAACTCACAGAATGAAACTGAACGCACTGCATTTTTTCACAATGACCGTAGTCCGCCGCTGGTGCAAAACGGAGTGAAACTGACAAGCCTGTTCAGCGCGATAGTGGTTTCGCTGTGCTGCAATCCTGCATAGCACGCTTTTCTGTACCTCTCTTCGTTTTAACTTTCTGAGCGTGTTTTTTAATCCAAACATATCATATCTATATGATTTTGGAATCAGGAACCGACAAGGAATAAGATGAAATTGTTTTTAAATCGATTTCGGAAATTTAATTTTGATCATATTTTTTATATTTTTAATTTTCAGAGCTTGTTTTTAATCCAAATATAACATATTTATATGTTTTTGGAATCAGGAAATGATGTAGAATAAGATGAACGTAAATTTGAATCGTTTTATATAAAAAATACATTATTACAATTTTCAGATTTTTAATGACCAAAGTCATCAATTAATTGTTAAGCCACCAAGCTGAAATGCAATACCGAAGTCCGGCCTTCGTCGAAGATTGATTTACAAAAATTTCAATCAATTTGATTGAAAAATGAGGGTGTGAGAGTGCCGCCTCAACTTTTACAAAAAGCCGGATATGACGTCATCAAAAGTATTTATGGAAAAAAAGAAAAAATCATCCGGGGATATCATTCCCAGGAACTCTCATGTCAAATTTCATAAAGATCGGTCTAGCAGTTTGGTCTGAATCGCTCTACACACACACACACGCACAGACAGACACACACACACACATACACCACGACCCTTGTCTCGATTCCCCCTCTATGTCAAACATTTAGTCAAAACGTGACTAAACGTAAAAAGAAACAAATAGAAGAAAAAAAACACAAGTCATTGACAAAAACAAAAGATAGAGAGAAAAATCCCCAAGCAAACCAAACACAAAAAACTCACCGTTTCCAGGGAATGGGGTGTACTTGAGCAGCGTACGGACATCCAGACACAACTGGGACCATTGTTTCACAGCGTCATGTTTCAGTTTCTCAGGCAGGCTGGTTGCTCTGCTCCATAGCCAAGCTCTGCCGTTGTGACACACGCTGGCGTCACTGTTGTACTCGTAACACCCGTACACGTTGGCGTAAGTGACGTAATCAGTTTTCATGACGTAGACAAGGGTGGCTGCCTTGCCTAGAAACAGGAAGAAAAGAACGGGTTAAAAGAAATGAAAAAGGAAGCAAAAGGAGAAGGGATAAAAGAAGAAAGAAAGAAAGGAAGAAAGAAAGAAAGAAAGAAAGACAAGACAAGACAGACAGACAAAAAGAAAGAAAGACACACTTTCAAAAGCGTGATTTGTACAACTTCGAGCGAGAAGGATGAAGGACGTGGTTTTTACAGCTTCGAGCGAGAAGCTTAAACATAACATGAAATTATGATATATAGCGTGCTACAGATTGCTACGTAAACAAGACGGCTGTTACCATTGCCTGTGTCGAGTAGCAACACACCAGGCTTGTTGGTCGTCTGCAGCTGCAGAGGTCCGCCAAAGCATTGGCCGGAGGAGGGATCTCTGATGTATACAAAAAATAATACACACACAAAATAAACAAAAATTCAAACACATTAAAAACGAACAAGTCGCGTAAGGCGAAAATACTACATTTAGTCAAGCTGTCGAACTCACAGAATGAAACTGAACGCAATGCAAGTTTTCAGCAAGACCGTATACTCGTAGCATCGTCAGTCCATCGCTCGTGGCAAAGGCAGTGAAATTGACAAGAAGAGCGGGGTAGTAGTTGCGCTGAGAAGGATAGCACGCTTTTCTGTACCTCTCTTCGTTTTAACTTTCTGAGCGTGTTTTTAATCCAAACATATCATATCTATATGTTTTTGGAATCAGGAACCGACAAGGAATAAGATGAAAGTGTTTTTAAGTTGATTTCAAAAATTTAATTTTGATCATAATTTTTATATATTTAATTTTCAGAGCTTGTTTTAATCCAAATATAACATATTTATATGTTTTTGGAATTAAAAAATGATGAAGAATAAGATGAACGTAAATTTGGATCGTTTTATAATTTTTTTTATTTTTTTTTTACAATTTTCAGATTTTTAATGACCAAAGTCATTAATTAATTTTTAAGCCACCAAGCTGAAATGCAATACCGAAGTCCGGCCTTTGTCGAAGATTGCTTGGCCAAAATTTCAATCAATTTGAATGAAAAATGAGGGTGTGACAGTGCCTCCTCAACTTTTACAAAAAGCCGGATATGACGTCATCAAAGGTATTTATCGGAAAAAAGAAAAAACGTCCGGGGATATCATTCCCAGGAACTCTCATGTAAAATTTCATAAAGATCGGTCTAGTAGTTTGGTCTGAATCGCTCTACACACACACACACGCACAGACAGACACACACACACACACACACATACACCACGACCCTCGTCTCGATTCCCCCTCTATGTTAAAACATTTAGTCAAAACTTGACTAAATGTAACAAAAGAAAGACACAGACCAAAAACAAATTACAAAAATAAAATAAAAGAGAAAAAAAGAAACAACACACAGTTACAAATACACAAACGTGGACTGATCCGTTCATTCAACCATCTTTCTTGAGAACAATGTCTCTCTCTCTCTCTCTCTCTCTCTCTCTCTCTCTCTCTCTCTCTCTCTCTCTCTCTCTCTCTCTCTCTCTCTCTCTCTCTCTCTCTCTCTCTCTCTCTCTCTCTCTCTCTCTCTCTCTCTCTCTCGCCATTCCAAATATAATTAAATTACGAATTCATGAAACATCATTCAAGGAATATTATATACATGCTGTTTCTTTTACAAAACTTATAAGAAATATTATCAAGCAGCTGGCAAAATATAACTGTACTCTCTGATTATATTGAAAAACATGATTATATAATTATAATTCATGAAGGATTTTTTTATTTTTTATTTTTATACAAACACATATTTCTCTGTTATATATAATTTTCAAGCATTGCTAAAAAATCACAATGCATCTTAAAATGTCTTATTGGTTGCTTGACATGTTAATTATGGTAAATATGTCATTTGTACTATATCTTTTATTTCTTCTTGTTTGTTACCCCTCAATGGGCGAGGGCCGGATGAAAACAAGCATGCATACATTGCTAATTCTGTCACCCTCGTAAAATAAATTTCAATTCAATGCAATGCAATTCAATTCAATTCTCTCTCTCTCTCTCTCTCTCTCTCTCTCTCTCTCTCTCTCTCTCTCTCTCTCTCTCTCTCTCTCTCTCGATCTCTCTCGATCTCTCTCTCTCTCTCTCTCTCTCTCTCTCTCTCTCTCTCTCTCTCTCTCTCTCTCTCTCTCTCTCTCTCTCTGCCTTTGAAGCATTTTAAAAGGAATAATGTCTCTGTTTGATCAAAGAATATATTTCAAGCAAGGTGATTCAATGCAATAAAATCCATCCAATAAGATCAACAACATCAAACAAAACCGATATCTTAGCAAATGTCCAAAATGGTACCTGCCGCTGGAACCAACAGGGATTGTGCCGTGATGTATCATGTTGCCAAGCTACCAATGAAAATGTCCAAAATCGTACCTGCCGCTGGAACCAACAGGGATCGTGCCGTGATGTATCATGTTGCCAAGCTACCAATGAAAATGTCCAAAATCGTACCTGCCGCTGGAACCAACAGGGATCGTGCCGTGATGTATCATGTTGCCAAGCTACCAATGAAAATGTCCAAAATCGTACCTGCCGCTGGAACCAACAGGGATCGTGCCGTGATGTATCATGTTGCCAAGCTACTAATGAAAATTTCCAAAATCGTACCTGCCGCTGGAACCAATAGGGATGGTGCCATGATGCGTCATGTTGCCAAGCAACCAGAAGTAGTCTGCAGCATCATAATCCTTCTCGTCCTCCGGGGCAACCCACATCAATTCGTTCCATCGTCCAAGGAACTGGCGTTGGAGCACACACAAAAAAAATGAACAAAGTAGCAAGAATTACAGTACAATACAGTACGAACAAAACAAGACAAGACAAGACAAGACCAGATAAGACAAGACCAGATGAGTTAATATCAGAACACAACACACCATAAAACAATACAAGACAATAAAATACATTACCAGGGCTATATGATAATATGCACTTTTCGAAGCCGACAACACGTACTAGAAATTCAGAGACTGCGACGACTCCGCTGACGGGGTCCCAGGACCCGGCCTCTAGGTGTGTGTGTGTGTGTGTGGGGGGGGGGGTGGTATCCGTGGGGAGCCCTGAATACAACACAAGACAATACAACACAACACAACACAAAACATAATACATGTAAACGAATAATGCACCTAACAGAAATGAACTAACTTCCTCACCCGTTCAACACTGAAGTGATGCTGCACTTTCACCGGCAGAGGACATCCGGGCGAAGAAATCTGAGGACACACTTGTCCCACGAAGCAGCAAAAGAGAAAAATGCAGATTATTGTTCCGTGAACGAGAGACATGTTTCTGTGAAGGGAACACACACTGTGCGTCCCGATATCAAGATCAACAGACTGCGTTCGTAGGTCTTTCTGTTGCGCGAACCCAACTGTGTATCTGGGGGAATGCAGAGCTCGTTCGCGTGTTACCTAGATCAACAAAAATGAGTTCCTAGTTCTTTCTGTGACGCAAGCCAAGGTTTTTTTTTTACGAGAGAATCCCCGGCTAATTCAAGATAGAGAGATTAACAAACTGAGTTCCAACTTGTTTCTATGACGCATGCCAAACTTATGTGTCGGCAGATAACTATCCTTAGCAGTTTATGACTTTATTTAGTTATTCTGCAGAAAAAACCCAGAAATGCTGCAGAAAAAAAGCTTTTTCTTAAGCATTTCTGAATAATGTCATCATCCGCCGAAGCATCGGGTTTTTTTCTGCAGCAAAGCAGTTTTTCTGCAGCATAATGTGTACATGTTTTTCTGCGGCATTATTGCGATTTACTTTTTCTTCGGAATAATCTGTGACAGTTTTTCTGCAGAAAAACCAACGTTCTTGTAAAGTAGCGTTTGTATCCGTCTCCCGTTTTTTTTCTGCAGCATTTCTGTTTTTCTGCAGAATAACTGAACAAAGTTAAAATCCGCTAGGGATAGATAACCCCCAGATAATTCCAGATATAAAGATCAACAAACTGTTCTTTTTGTGATGCGAAGACCAGAAAACGCGTCCCAGGTTTCTCTGTTATCTCTGTGGCGTGGCTTGTCGCTGTTCGAGGCCTTGTGCCTTTGGTTATTATCAGTGATGTAAAAGGGAAGACTGTAATGGCAGAGGTCAGGCGTGTATGCTAGGAAAGTCATAGTGCAAACCTTAAAGGTACTGAACTTGTCAAATCCAGGTGCACGGAGCCCCTGGGGCTTTTAGTCATACCTCAGGCAGCTATCCGTTAGAAGAACTACCAAGTTTCATTGACTTGCACCCAAAGAGTCAAGAACTGCGATTTTTTTACGAATTAATTTCGTACTCGGACCCGGCTGGTCTTGACCTATTTTTGGATCTAAATTTAGATCAGGTAGATCACCACATCATGCAAAAAAAAGACACGTCACTAAGCAAACTATGTCAGACGTCATCATGAGTTTGTGTAAAACAAAATGGAAGCCGGAATCACTCAGTTGAATCGAACTCCGACCAAACACCACGTAATAACTAGGTTAATTTATGCACTCGCGTGAACAAGAAACTGTCTAGCTTCACAGATGTCGTCTTTGGGTAGTTTTGGGTTTGTTTTACTACCATAGGAGGATTTTTGAACTGTAAATGCACTCAGCTGCAACAAAAACGCAAAACGAAGGCTGTGAGCTGTGAGCTGTGAGCTGTGGGCTGTGAGCTGTGAGCTGTGGGCTGTGAGCTGTGGGCTGTGAGCTGTGAGCTGTGAGCTGTGAGCTGTGAGCTGCACTGAGCCTTTAAAGCACCTTAGATTATAACACTGTCTCGTAACTATAACGCGATAGTCGGACAGAGTTGCGCCCCTGGAACGGCAGGTAGTTCCGGTTTGTGTTTGCAAAATGGAACCGCATGACAATCCGCCGTTCAACGTCTTTACCCGCGTAGTTTGAACAGCAGACACAGTAACGTTTCCCTCCACCACTAATCTTCTTCTCTCGTTCAACCAATTTGGACGTAAACAAAACAACCGTAACTACCCGCCGACAGCGCCGCGGGCTATGTCAGGCACGGACAACTCTTATCACTTTCGTTTTGAGACAATGCTATACCCGAGGCGGTCAGGAGGATTGTAGTGGGAGCTATGCTAACTTTGTTTTTCTGTCCCCAGAACTAGAGTCTATTTGGGACATGACGTAGTTATATGCTAGGTGGGACATGACGTAGTTATATGCTAGGTGGGACATGACGTAGTTATATGCTAGGTGGGACATGACGTAGTTATATGCTAGGTGGGACATGACGTAGTTATATGCTAGGTGGGACATGACGTAGTTATATGCTAGGTGGGACATGACGTAGTTATATGCTAGGTGGGACATGACGTAGTTATATGCTAGGTGGGACATGACGTAGTTATATGCTAGGTGGGACATGACGTAGTTATATGCTAGGTGGGACATGACGTAGTTATATGCTAGGTGGGACATGACGTAGTTATATGCTAGGTGGGACATGACGTAGTTATATGCTTAGAAGTGGTAGTTGTACCCAAGTATTGCTAAAGTGACGCAAGCGGGTCAATATACACACTCTTCAGTGGGCTACTCGATCCAACTGAGGGTGAACCCGGCTACTCAGAATACAGTAACATCGAGAGATTGTCTACCCCAAGGTACACAATAAATCAGGCTAAATTGTTTGGGTACTGTACAGTGGAACTCCATTTTGAAGACACCACTATCCCGCTCCCCCCCACCTCTCCCCAATTTAAGAACTTGCTTTTGTTGTCTTTTCTGTTCTCAACCTCTGAAAATGTACTTCCATTTCAAGACTACCTCCTTTGTAAGACCAGATGTTCTGAGAGTTTTGGAGGTCTTACAAGGGGGTATCACTGTTCCACAGACCATCAGTTTGGCAGAGTTTTGGGGGTCTCACAAGGGGGTACCATTGTTCCACAGACCATCAGTTTGGCAGAGTTTTGGGGGTCTTACAAGGGGGTACCATTGTTCCACAGACCATCACTTTGGCAGAGTTTTGGAGGTCTCACAAGGGGGTATCACTGTTCCACAGACCATCAGTTTGGCAGAGTTTTGGGGGTCTCACAAGGGGGTATCACTGTTCCACAGACCATCACTTTGGCACAGGTTAACTGCATGCTTCAGTTAAAGAGGGGCCAGTTCAGTCCGTCAATGGGAGAGGCTGTACACGTGTACTAAGGGTGGCCGTACGAGGTCAGTCGTCGGCGTAGTTTAAAGGGATACTACCTAAGCTAAAAAGCCCTCAGATCACTTCCAAAGTTATACCGTTAATATTCTGTGTTACAATTAATGCTATCGTGCAGGAGGACTGCTTCACTTTGCAAAAGGAAGTGTTTAAAAAAAAAGACGCACAATCGCACGCACGCACACACCGCGCATGTAAACACACATACACACACACATACACACACACACACACACACACACACACACACACACACACACACACACTCACGCGCGCGCGCGCGCGCGCGTACACACACTCACACACACACAAACACTAACATATACACACAAACACACACACACAGCGCATGCAAACACACACACACACACACACACACACACACACACACACACACACACACACACACAATCACACACACACACACACACACACACACACACACACACACACATTCACACACACACACACAAACACACACGCAAAAACAGAAATACTTTTCAGGACCTTTTTGTTGTTCTTAAGAACACAGTTACAGGTACTGTACAAACAGAAACATTACTGTCTGTAAAAGTGCACCATCTATGATATAACAATTAGATTAATGCTAGTCGTACCAAGTGTTTGCTTACAGGCATCCTCCCTCCCTACAAAAAAATAATGATCAACAACAAAAACTTCTGGATAAAACGAAGACCACTGTGAGCAGGGGAAATAGAAAGCTGACCCTGTCGGTGTTAACTCGCTCTGCAAATCCTGCAAAGTATAAAACAAGCCGCGTAAGGCGAAATTACTACATTTAGTCAAGCTGTGGAACTCACAGAATGAAACTGAACGCACTGCATTTTTTCACAATGACCGTAGTCCGCCGCTAGTGCAAAAGGCAGTGAAAGTGACGAGCCTGTTCAGCGCTGTAGCGGTTGCGCTGCGCTGCATAGCACGCTTTACTGTACCTCTCTTCGTTTTAACTTTCTGAGCGTGTTTTTAATCCAAACATATCATATCTATATGTTTTTGGAATCAGGAACCGACAAGAAATAAGATGAAATTGTTTTTAAAACGATTTCGGAAATTTAATTTTAATCATAATTTTTATATTTTTAATTTTCAGAGCTTGTTTTTAATCCGAATATAATATATCTATATGTTTTTGGAATCAGAACATGATAAAGAATAAAATAAAAGTAATTTTGGATCGTTTTATAAAAAAAATAATTTTAAATACAATTTTCAGATTTTTAATTACCAAAGTCATTAATTAATTTTTAAGCCTTCATGCTGAAATGCAATACCGAAGTCCGGCCTTCGTCGAAGATTGCTTGGCCAAAATTTCAATCAATTTCATTGAAAAATGAAGGTGTGACAGTGCCGCCTCAACTTTGACAAAAAGCCAGATATGACGTCATCAAAGACATTTATCGAAAAAAAGAATAAAATGTCTGGGGATATCATACCCAGGAACTCTCATGTAAAATGTCATAAAGATCGGTCCAGTAGTTTACTCTGAATCGCTCTACACACACACACGCACAGACAGACAGACCGACAGACAGACACACACACACACACACACACACACACACACACACACACACACACACACACACACACACACACACACACACACACACACACACACACACATACACCACGACCCTCGTCTCGATTCCCCCTCTATGTTAAAACATTTAGTCAAAACTTGACTAAATGTAAAAAAACACGTTTCTGCAATTAAAATAGTCCCCACCTCAGTCTTCACCCTTCAAACCCCCTTCCCCTCATCCTCCCCTACCCTCCGCCTCCCCATCTCTCCTTCTCTACCCCCCCCCCCCCCTCAATATAAGCCTAAACCCAGCCGAGAACTATGGAAACACTAGAGCACAAACAATGATTGTCAGACACAAATTCAACATAAATAATCACTAAAATACGAAGTCAGCAAATGTTCACACTCACTAACAACACCAAAGACAGAAAAAAGAAAGAAAAGAAAAAAAGAAAGACGGAAGAAAGTAAAGTGACCAAAGCAAACATGAAAAAAAGTGTTTACAAAAATTTAAAAAAAAATAAAAACCGCTTTAAACATAACAAGCACTGTCTATCAAAAAAGCAAACATCATCTTTTACGTACAAAAGAAAAAGGAACGATCGAGAAAACGAACAAACAAACGAACGGACTAAAGAACGAACGAAAGAATGAACGAAAGAATGAACGAACGAATTAACGAACGAGCCAACGAAATCAATCTAAAGGAACGAACACACAAACGAACAGCGTCCACAACTTACCAGACACATCGGGTATACACTCTGCAACAAAGGAAACAGTTTGACTTCAACTGATTTCATCACAAGAAATATTTCAATCACCAGTCAACACATTTTTTTTAACCCAAAACGAAAGGTTCGTGGCTTTTAAAGCCTTACTCCGCCTCAAATGAGGTTTACAGAACGATGGAATCATTCACGAAATAAGCAAATCTAACCTTATGGAACACACTTGCACTAGCATTTAACATCATTAAATGACACAGTTCGTTTGAATGGCTATTTAGCATGCGTAAACCACACACCGTTCAAAGAAACTGATGGTTTACGGGAAGCAGAGTGGGCCTTTAACACTGGCGGTGTCATTTTTGCGAATGAATGATTGCCCAGTCGAGTGAAATGGTTGAAGTTTGAAAGCGGCGGAGCTGTCTTGATATTCGAGGTAGAAGGCATTCACTTAATTACGACACGGCTTTCTGGTTATACCAGGTGTTTACTCGTTGTCTTTTAAATATTGGAAAACAACAAGAATTATTACACATAGCGCATAACAGCTATTGGAACATTAAATAACAGGTATTTGTCATGGTGTGTATAACATTCATACACCAATACACTGCTTGCAAATACGATACAATAATTTTTTTTTTTTAAAGGACAATCAGCTCCCTTGCTCGCATTGCAATATTTTTAAAAAGCAACTAGTGTTAACCTGGTATCACACAGCAAGCCATGTATTTTATTTTTATTTTTACAAAACATATTTGTTACAATTACAATACTCCCTAAGCCATGTAGTATTCTCTATTAATAATCACACGAACCGTCACCCCGCCAGCCTGTAGCGTACAGCAAGGTCAAGTTCATGCAGAGACTTTCAAAAATGGTTCTGGCGTTGACCTTGACCGACTCTGGCAATGATCTAGATCGGCCCCACAGCCAGGATCTCGCCGTGGCGCACGTGTCATTGCTGTCAGGGGCCCTGTTCAGGCAGCCGTAGGCTATAGCGTAGCTGGTGTAGTCGGTGCTGACGATCCAGTAGTCGTACATCACTGAAAAATCAAAGCAGATTGATATTCAATTAAATAAAGTAGACAGAACTGAAGGAACGTAGCAAGGTAGGCTTGAATAAATGAATGAAGGAAGACGAAAAAGAAGAAGAACAAGAACAAGAACAAGAACAAGAAGCACATGATGCATCGAGGCAGAAGACGGGAGAAGGACGAGGTGGAGGAAGAGGAGGGGAGACAAAAGACGAGCAAGACAACGAACAGTAAATAGGAATCATGATAACAATCATGATCATCATGGTGCACTTGGTATTCTCTTTGATGAACGTGGTCGACGAAAACGACAATAGCGGCGACGACAATGATGATGATGATGATGATGATGATGATGATGATGATGATGATGATGATGATGATGATGAAGATGATGATGATGGTGATGATGATGATGGATGGATGGATGGGATGCCGATATATCGCTGATGTAGATTTTGTTGCAGCAGTTAAGTTATTTGTAAATATAACAACGACGACGACGATAATGCTGCAGGTGATGGTGAAGATGAAGACGATACTGATGATTTAGAGGAGGACGGCGACAACATCCATAATGACGATGACGACGATAAAGCAAGGGTGTTCTCGGCAATGATGTTGAGAACACGACTAAAAGTAATAGGAATAGCCGTGAGAGCGTAACATTTCAATTTTCCTCAAAAATACTGAAAAGCCAACTCAGGACATACATCAAACAACAAACAAGTCACGTAAGGCGAAATTACTACATTTAGTCAAGCTGTCAAACTCACGGAATGAAACTGAACGCAGGCACGTTTCATGATATTGAGGATTGCAGTTTCCCTCTCACACACAATATTCCAAAATAATAAATAGTCAAACAGGGGCCAAAAAACAGTTTGCACCAAGAGTTCAACTTTTTATCTATCCAAAACAGTAAAAAAAATTATATGAACATTCGTATTTCCAAGATGATTGGCGTTCCAAGACGCTATATCCTAAAAACCCCAAAACATGCTTTTACAACTTCAGTGCATAATAACTGCCCAAAGGTGCTGTTTAAAGCAACCATTGATAATAATTTTTAACATACTCCTTGAACACATTAATAAAAACGGTTAACTTGCAAATAAAGGGACAGTATTGATCAGAACAATGGTAAGATAAAGGACGCTACTTATATTTTGTACATTTTTTATCTTTATCGTTTCCTGTAGACCTCAGAAGTTCTAACCAGCTTAAGAAATCATTCTAAAATCGAAAAACAAACATCTATACAGTTTGTACGCAAAGTAGATTGATATTTGACACAGTCACACAGACATACGTGGGCTATGGGGCAACCCTACCCCCTAAATTTGAAAACGGGGTCAATTTCTTAACTGCATGCATTCAGCAAAACAATCCCTAAAAATTTATTTTTTTCACAAATGAACTTATGACTTTAGAAAAGCATTCAAAAATGCATATATACAACGTTTTTTCTTTGGTCCCAATTCAAGGGGGTGTGCTATTCTCAGGTAACACTGTGAACGCTCAAATGAGACTTGGTCACATGTCAAAATAGTAATCCCCCCTGTTGTTCATGGTTCGTTGGTGGGATTTTTTTTTTATCTGAGCCATTGGCAAGCATGAAATGTCATCAACATTAGGAAAGACATAGTATCTCCCATTGTCTTTTGCGCGCAAACACTTCACACAGATCTCCTCTCGATCTGGCCCATCGGGGAAATGGGTTGACTTGGGGATGATCATCGCCCTGTATCTCTCCACCTTTCCATCCATGCTGACAAAGTCAGCGGTCACAAAGTCCCCAACTTGAATGTCTCACTGTGGGACAAAGAACCTGGTTTTCACGACTGGCACCACGCGGCATCCAGTGGCGTGTTGTGGGTAGACGTCCATTGATTTTGATAATAATTTTTATATTTTTAATTTTCAGACCTTGTTTTTAATCCGAATATAACATATTTATATGTTTTTGGAATCAGGAAATGATGAAGAATAAGATGAACGTACATTTAGATCGTTTTATAAAAAAATAATTTTAATTACAATTTTCAGATTTTTAATGACCAAAGTCATAAACTAATATTTACGCCACCAAGCTGAAATGCAATACCAAAGTCCGGCCTTTGTCGAAAATTGCTTGGCCAAAATTTCAATCAATTTGATTGAAAAATGAGGGTGTGACAGTGCCGCCTCAACTTTAAAAAAAAAGCCGGATATGACGTCATGAAAGACATTTATCGAAAAACTGAAAAAAACGTCCGGGGATATCATACCCAGTAACTCTCATGTCAAATTTCATAAAGATCGGTCCAGTAGTTTACTCTCAATCGCTCTACACACACACACGCACACACACACACACACACACACACTCACACACACACACACAGACACACATACACCACGACCCTCGTCTCGATTCCCCCTCTATGTTAAACATTTAGTCAAAACTTGACTAAATGTAAAAAGAAAAAAAAAATTCAAAAAAATGGGATAGCGGCGAAACGGGATTGCGCCAAAATGGGATGCGGTAGTAAAATGACGCTTGGCTTGTTAAATGTCGCCAAAATGGGACGGCGGCAAAACGGGATTGCACGTAAATGGGATATTGCGCGAATTATAAACGAAGGAGTAGGCCCTAAGTTTCTCGTACGAGATGTTTACTGGGAGTAAATATTTGGGGAGTAAAAATTTAGTTCCTTGTGAGTTCTTTTTTCGTACAAGATTTTTACTGGAAGTTTACTCCGTCCGAGTCAATTTTTCGTGGAGTAAAAATTTTGTGTTACACCGGTTCATGACCGTTGTGGTAACGAGCGCACATTGTTGTCTCTATATATTGTGTTCCTACGAATCGAAAGTACGATCGCCAAGCCAGTCTGTCATTGAAGGCAACGTTCGATATTTCCGTCTGTCAGCGTTGCCAACGTTCGACAGATTTTACTACTGTTACTCACAAACTTTCAATTTACACAATGAAATGCCAATAACATGTACACACAAGAATGGGAGACGAAGGGAAAACCTACTAGCGATTGAAATTATGCAAACGAACTCACAAATCCCTCACTTTCCGAATGCAAACGCTGCAAATCCGTATGCGTGCGTCGCTGTGCCGAACGTTGGGTTGACGAACGTTGCTGACAGACGCAACAAAACTTGATCAAAAGGCACTAAAAACGATTAAATGTTTTACTCACTGGGTATCGCATTCCTCTTTTTCTTCCTGCAGACGATATGAAGCGGTTGAAACGTCGTTTCCGATTAAAGGCTCGGTTATTTCCGTTAAAAACGAAGTTTGCCGAACGTGTGATTCAGTCTACAGACACCGGTCGGATCACAACAAAAATGTTCATTCTTTGCGATTTTGTGATACTGTTGATGATACACCTGCTTTCCAGTGAAGAACATCAATAAAATGATGTTCACAAGCAAGAATAACAGACAAAAGCACGCGATGTGTAAAATTAGGCTTTGCTTTGCAAACAAAGCACGTGTTTTTTTTACTGACAGACACTTTCGGTGGTGATTGAAAATTTTTCCAGAAACGGTTTTATGCTCCCATTTGATATTGTTTCCCTATTTTCTCTAGTCAGAGACTAACCTTGTGTATTAATTGAATTAATAACCCCATTATCATAAGTTTTGTGTGTTATTTTTGTGTCTGTTGAATCACACTTTGAGATGGGGTCATGTGACAGAAGGAAATGGTGTCTGTCAGGATTCACACGTTCGCTTCGAAAAACGCGCTCAAATAATTGCTCAAACACAAACATTTTAGCTTTTATTTATTTTTTTGTATTGCAAATACCATACTTACTCATGCCAAGCAGAAAAAATGATGAAAATCAACACAGTAAGCAAGTAATTTGAAGGCAAAGTTTACACACATCAAAGAGTCTGATTACCGTGAAACCTGCCCGCACTGCATTTTTTCACCAAGACAATACAGCTTCGTCAATACCCGCGACAAGGAAATCGCTCACTTTTTAAGTGCAAAGCGAAGTAAAATTGACAAGCCAGAATAGCGCGGTAACTCTCTGAGCTTGTTTTGAATACAACATAATTACATATCAGAAATCAGAAAATGATACATTATAAGATGAAATCATTTTTGGGTCGATTTCTTACATTTTAATCGAAGTACTAATTAATCTATTTTCGTTAACTGTGATCACATTGTAAGAGTAATCATGACATATGTATATATTTTCAGTTTCAGAATTTGATGAAGAATACGATGCAATCAATTTCAAATCTGTTTGCGAAAAAATTCAATTTTAAAGACAAATTTAATGCGCAAACTCGTTAATTAAATTTTAAGCCTTCGTGTTAAAATGCAATACCAAAGTCGCACGGTTGGCCTAGTGGTCAATCAATCAATCAATAGGAAGCTTATATAGCGCGTATTCCGTGGGTACAGTTCTAAGCGCTTGTCGAACATATTTGGCCTAGTGGTAAGGCGTCCGCCCCGTGATCGGGAGGTCGTGGGTTCGAACCCCGGCCTAAAATTGGCAATCTAGTGGCTGCTCCGCCTGGCGTCTGGCATTATGGGGTTAGTGCTAGGACTGATTGGTCCAGTGTCAGAATAATGTGACTGGGTGAGACATGAAGCCTGTGCTGCGACTTCTGACTTGTGTGTGGCGCACGTTATATGTCAAAGCAGCACCGCCCTGATGTGGCCCTTCGTGGTCGGCTGGGCGTTAAGCAAACAAACAAACAAACAAACAAATACCAAAGTCCGGGCTTCGTCGAAAATTACTTGACCAAAAGTTCAACCAAATTGGTTGAAAAATGAGAGCGTTACAGTGCCGCCTCAACTTTCACAAAAAGCCGGATCGGACGTCATCAAAGACATTTATCAAAACAATGAAGAAAAAAAGGTCTCGGGATATCATACTCAGGAATTCTCATGTCAAGTTTCATGAAGATCGGTCCAGTAGTTTTGTCTGAATCACTCTACACACACACACACACACACACACACACACACACACACATACACCACGACCCTCGTCTCGATTCCCTGTCTATGTTAAAACATTTAGTAAAAACTTGACCAAATGTAAAAAGGAACAAATTTCGTAAACGTTACAAGAGAACACGAGAACAACATTTTATTTTGCCAAACAGCATAACAGCCCTTGGTATTTCTCCTGGTGTGGGTCTCATTCGCACACGCATTCAATCCTTACAAATTCGATACAGTTAACACGCACACACGCGCGCGCGCACACACGCACACACAAACACGCACGCACGCGCACACACACACACACACACACACACACACACACACACACACACACACACACACATAGCGAAAAAATGCCAATGGGATTAATAACTGCAAATTCATCACAGAAGTATAGGTACACAAGAATTGTTCTCGTCATCATACCCCAAGAATGTCGGCAGAATTGCGTTAAGAATTCAATCAAAAAAAGAAGATCATAACATACACCATTCTGATCAGTCATCGCTCAACGGCTATCGCCAGTTCATTTTGACCTGAGGTCAGGATGAACATACACAGGATGACACGCAAAGAAAACGGTACCAAGGGGAGGCAATCAACGTTCTGCAAGCACACAAGGGCACACAAGACAGCGGTGGTTTTCCTTGTTACTGAGAAAATGTAAGGTATACGCCCTCACGGCAAAGCCATTAAGAGCATGTTACACGGGAAAACCCGGTTTTGTATACACAAAATAAAAAATAAAAATGTAGGGTGGGGGGGGGGGGGGGGAGGGGTGGGGGGAGGGGTGGGGTAGACAGCTGGCTGCCGGCTGCTTGAGGAGACCTGAAATGGGCAAGGGACCGGGTTGGGTCGTCTTGGGTCAGTGCTGTAATGGTTACTGTACAAAGGGCTGTTGCCCGAACGGACACCGGGGCTTCATATGGTTGCATGCATGTATTCGTGTTTCCAAGGTGTGAGGCTTTTGCTGTGACACTGGGATCTTTATCGTGCGCACGCGTGCACACGGGGGTGTTCGGACACCGAGGAGAGTCTGCACAAAGTTGACTCTGGGACACACAGCGAAGTACCTACCTGATACGTATGGAAAACGGTACCAAGGGGAGGCAATCAACGTTCTGCAAACACAAAAGGGCACTAGACAGCGGTGGTTTCCCTTGTCACTGTATTGACTTTTTTCTTTATTTTGTTTGTTTGCTTAACGCCCAGCCGACCACGAAGGGCCATATCAGGGCGGTGCTGCTTTGACATATAACGTGCGCCACACACAAGACAGAAGTCGCAGCACAGGCTTCATGTCTCACCCAGTCACATTATTCTGACACCGGACCAACCAGTCCTAGCACTAACCCCATAATGCCAGACGCAAGTCGGAGCAGCCACTAGATTGCCAAATTTAAGGTCTTAGGTATGACCCGGCCGGGGTTCGAACCCACGACCTCCCGATCACGGGGCGGACGCCTTACCACTAGGCCAACCGTGCCGGTGTTTTTTTCGTTATGGCAAAGTACCTACCTGATACGTACCGTGGTAGTCGAGGGGTTGTATAACTATACAACACAGGCATGGTTTGTTTGTATGAATGATGAGGTCTTATTGGCAGCGTCTGGCATCGCCTACGTGTGCTTACCTTTTCTTTTTTGTTCATTGTACAGCAGCATCTTGGCGGGGTGATCTGTGCTTTTCAGGACTGCCAGCCCTCCAAGAAAACATTGTGCTGTGTTGGAATCCCTGGCACGAGAAATTAAAAAACTCGAGTAACTGAATGTTGAGCTGGGACAGGCTGAACTTCTTTAACCCAGTGTGGGATTTTCAGTGGGGCGACCACCCCCAACCCAGCGCGTCCCCGGGTGGCGGATAGGGGAACGGACTTCAGATATGAAGACCAGCCGCTTGCGGCCGCGGACCAAACTGGCTGAACTCAGAACTCAGAACTCAGAACTCATTTAATTGTCATAAAAACACAGTAAAGGGTTTATCAGACACGAAGTGGATATTTGTAAAGACAAGAAGAAATATCGTCCATGGAGCAGTGATTACAACATTGTTATGTATCTGTAGTTATGTCATTATTGCGTATAATCATGCAGTTGTATACAAATTCAGCAAGTTGTTGCTGTATCGGTACGTCTTGCATCGTCATCAGCTGACTCGGATTTCGAGCATTAACACGTGCATGTTCCATAAGCTGCAAACGTAGATCATGAAATCTTGTACACCTATCCAGGAAATGGAGCTCGTCTTCAATTACGCCACACACGGTGCACTTTCTATCCTCTCTGGGTGTGTTTGTGTATCTCCCCCTTTCGATTTTTAAATCGTGAGCGCTAATACGCAATCTACACAGTGCTTTTCTGTGTTTGGGGTTGGTTACACATGTCAAGTATGCTTCACAGTCGTAATCGCCGTCAGTAATTGTGTTGTAGTATTGCAGTTTTGAGCCCTCAGTCTTCTTTCCTTGCCAAAATCGTACGTATTCGTATTCTAGTCCTCGTCGTAGAGTTTTCATCAGCGCATTCTTTTGGACTGCTGACTGAAGTATACAGTTATGGTCCAGTCCGAGGTTACCTATGATTGCTCGAATGAAATGTATCCATTGCGGTGAGCTGTCTTGTGGTTTGTCGATTATGTCAGCGTAAGCCTGTCGTAAATATGAATTTTCTTCTGACTCAACGATGTGGGTCCAGAAGTTTATTGTTTGTTCAATTAGTTTTATACCCACAGGGAGTTGCCCGAGCTCTGCTAGCGTTGGCAAGTTCATTGCTTTACTGTGGACGCCAAGAAGGCGTTTACGGAATTTTAAATGCACTTGTTCATGGGGTAGATTATTCGATAGACACTTATCGAATATGTCGGGTAGCGATTGTTCGTTTTGGATGTTGATTGCTGATGGGAACCAGACCTCGGCTCCATAAGTGGACACAGGGGCGACTAAGGTATAAAATAGTTGCATCATTGTAGTTACTTTCATCTCTCTTCCTCTAATTAGTCGTCTCAGGGCATGCGATGCCTTGTTTGCTTGCTTGGCTAAATGTTCCTGGGTTTGTAAGAATTTACCGCTTTTATGGAAGATGACCCCTAAATATTTATATTGGTCTACACTTTCAATCATATGTGTGCCACAGTTAAATAGTATTGGTACTTTTGGGTCTGTGCGGGTAAATATTATCACTTTCGTTTTTTCTTTGTTTATTTTAATGCCCCATTCACTGCTGTAGTCATTCAATCGGTTCAACTTATTTTGTAGTCCTCTTTTGGATGTGGACAGAATTACCAAATCATCGGCGTAAAGTAGGCATGGGATTTCTGTATTTTGGGCACTGTTCAGACTTGGTGAGTCATTCCCGCGCAGATAATCTGGGAGATCGTTGATGAATATGTTGAAGAGTGTGGGGCTTAGAGTATTGCCTTGATGTACACCTTTCCGGACGGGTATGTCATGTGAGTGTCCGAGTGCGGTCTTAGTGCAGATAGTAGATTTGCTGTACATATCTCTTATAACGTTGAAACAATTCCCCATAACTCCTATCCTGTTAAGTTTGAGGAGGAGAGCTTCGTGCCATACGTTGTCGAAGGCCTTTTGGAAGTCCACGAAGCATGCATACAACCTGTCTTTTCTGTTTGTAATTATTCCGTCGACGATCTTTTTTAGGATAAATATTTGGTCCGTCGTTCTCGACTTCTTTCTGAATCCGGCCTGTTCCCTCGCATATAGATGATTAGATTCCAGGAATCCATTTAGTCTATTGTTAATGATCTGCGAGAAAAATTTCCCTAGGTTATTATTTAGTGTTATCCCACGATAATTACCAGGATTCATAGGGTCACCACTCTTATAGATTGGAATGTTTATACCCGTCGCCCATGCTTTGGGGCACGAGCCTGTGTGCAGAGCTGCCTGAAACAATTTTTTAATTGTTATTTGTGTAGCAGGCAGGCTTGCCTTGATTATTTCATTTGTAATTCCATCTACACCTGGTGCTTTTTTCGACTTCAAGTTGGAAGCTGCTTTCGCGATTTCTTCCATTGTGATAGGCAGATCGAGTTGTGCGGATTGTGCGTTGATATCAATGTTATTGAGCTCTGCCCGTACGTTATCTTTCGTAGTTTGCTCTACTTCGACATCAGTGCCTATCAGGTTTTGTAAGTGGTTTATCCATTTGCATGAGCTGATGTTGCTTCTATTCCGGTCGTTTGGGTTCTCAGAGTCTTTTAGTAGTTTAAGTGTTTTCCATACGCTTGTCGGGTCATTTGTGTATGCATCGTTCAGAATAGCGATGAGTTTGTTTTTATACAGTTGCTTTTTCCTTTTCAAAGCTTTATTGTACGTGCGTGACAGACTGAAGAGTTTATCTCGCAGAGAGCGGTTATAGGGGTGGCGATTAAATGCGTTTCTTAGTGACTTAAGTTCCCGTCTCTGTACGTAGCATTCCTGATCGAACCATTTCTTACTCCGCTTTTTGTCTCTTTTTTTTCTAGATAGTCTGCATTTCAGGGAGAGTTTTGATGCTTTTGTCATTATGTCCGTAAATTCGTCTACTATTTCATCTAAGGTGTTTGTCATGGTATTGTCTTGTAGTCCGTCTATCTTATTGTCAATGTCTCTTAGCAGCATAGTAAACGCTTGTGTTTTGAGTGCGCATTGTAAGCTTTCGGCTGAGTGTTCGTCCCAGACGAAACTAGTTTTGTCTTGATTATTTGGCTCTGGGGCTGTAGCGTAATTATTAGACGAGCTCCTTTCCTGTTTTCTTTTCCATAGTGCTGGTATGTGTATCGTCAGACGTATAGGACAGTGATCTGAGTATTCATTTAGCGCTTCCACTGTCATGTTTACTACACCGCTATGTAACACATGTGTACATATGAAATAATCAACCACACTGCTGCCGTTAGGTTGGTGGCTGGTAAAACGCCCATCTAGATCACCTAGTGTTCTTCCATTCAGAATAACAAGGTTGTTGTCGATACACAGGTCAATTAATCGACGGCCAATTTTGTGCGTGGTGTTGTCCATTGAGCACCTTTGGTGTATATCCATCGGCTCATTAAGTAGGTGTTCATTGAATTCGTCACCCGCATTGTCGTATCGCACAGAGTCCACGGTTATGTAATCCACTGTACTGCCTGTCCTCGCGTTCATATCGCCACACACAATTACGTTGCCTTTGGTTGAAAATATTTGTACGTCACGCTCAAGACAGTCCCCAGGGCCGGACTACCGGGGGGGTTATGGGGGTTGCGCAACCCCCCCCTCCCCCCCCCCTAGCCTAAACATGTACCTTACTTATTTAATTTTTTTTTTATTATTGCTTATTTTATGCCGTTTCATGCAAGGAGCGACCATTTTCCTATCTCAGAATATGACCTACCCGTCAGCTTCAGGGGGCTTCGCCCCCTGACCCCCACAACGAGGGGGGGGGGGGGGGTGGGTTCTAGGGTTTTTGGCCCCCCCCCAGCCAAAAAATAAAAATATTGAATGAGGTATGCATTTCTTTATTTTACATTGAGTTTCAATTTTTGGGGTATTAATCAGTGACAAAATCTGCTGCCTGAAACTGGTAATGATCATCCTCAGAATGCACCAGATTGCACCATTTTGCATCCTTTTTTTCAAAATTTTCCGGGGGGGCATGCCCCCGGACCCCCCTAGCAAGCTAGGCGCTTCGCGCCGTCGGCTCGGCGCTTCGCGCCTTCACACCCATATCTTCACAATATACTTTTGAAAAAAACCAGTCATAAAATGAACTGATCCGCCCCTGCCGCCAGGGGGGACATCCCCCTGGGCCACCACTGGCAACCCCCCCCCCCTCCTCTTCGCCTAGTCCGGCCCTGGTCCCATATTTTGATTGAGTGGTCTTTCCCATATGATGAGTGTTGTGGTGGTATGTAACACCCACATATAAAAGTATCCTGACCGTGTTTGTCCATCGTTGGGATTCTAACCCATACAATATCACTATTACTCTGTGGTAAGAGTTTAACATGCTGTCTAAGATCCGCTTTTATAAAAACGGAAATACCGCCTGACGCTTTCTGTGCGTTTTTTCTTTTCTCTCTCATGTAATGGACAGGCGTTGAGAAGTTGGGTATGTTGATATCTTTTACATTGTCTTTATCGAGGTGGGTTTCTTCTAAGAAGACTATATCGTATGCTGAAAGTTTGTTCGTAAAATTATGCTCATTAAACTTGTTTACTCGTAATCCATCTATTGTTTCTATAAACCCTTTCATGTTCCATGACAGAACTTTTATAGTATCGCTATGCACGTTAATACTTGTCATACAGACGTCTTAGCACTCTCTTCGTATTACATCATCTCTTACACTGATTCAGCCTGATATTGTGTGGTTCCGCCGTGACATTTACCACTGCCGATACACATTACCGTTATTGTTATTGTGCCCCTGCTTCCCTCGCTGTGGGCCGTTGAATTGACCTGGGCGTCTTTGGTTGTAGCCCTGGGATCTTTTGTAGCTGCCGTAGTTGTGGCTGCCGTTGTTGTAGCTGCCGTTGTTGCTGCTGCCGTTGTTGTAGTTGTTGCTGCCGTTTTTGTGGCTGCCGTTGTTGTTGCTGCCGTTGTTGTAGTTGTTGCTGCCGTTGTTGCTGCTGCCGTTGTTGTATCTGCCGTTGTTGCTGCTGCCGTTGTTGTAGCTGCCGTTGTTGTAGCTGCCGTTGTTGTAGTTGTTGCTGCCATTGTTGTAGCTGCCTTTGTTGTAGCTGCCGTTGTTGTAGCTGCCGTTGTTGCTGCTGCCGTTGTTGCTGCTGCCGTTGTTGTAGTTGTTTCTGCCGTTGTTGTAGCTGCCTCTGTTGTAGCTGCCGTTGTTGTAGCTGCCGTTGTTGCTGCTGCCGTTGTTGTAGTTGTTGCTGCCGTTTTTGTGGCTGCCGTTGTTGTTGCTGCTTCGTCGCTTTATGGTTTTCCACACCAGCGCCTGTACATGGCGCCCGATGGCTTGTGCCAACACCCCGGCTCCTCTAGCGGAGGGGTGTATGTCGTCGTTCAGGTGCTTCTCGGTTGACAGGTCGTGTTTGAGGAAGGTAATGTCCGTTTGGTCGTGTAGTTTGGTGTACGCCATGGCGTTGTACAGTTCCGTGTGAATCTCAGGTCGGCGCGTTGGCGTCAAGTTGCTAATCACCAGCTTCCCGGGGTAGTGCTGGCGTAACTCTTTCACAGCTGAGACCAGTTTGTCACTGGCCTCGTCCGGCGTTGACTTTTTGAGGTCGTTGATTCCCGTGTGGATTAAAACCACATCCGGCACTGCAGCTTCGGGGTCGAGGAGACATGTATCCGCTGTGGATGCTTTCTGCTTGCGCACGTTAAGTCCATAGCCTTGGCCCAGTCGTCTGGCTTCTATGCCATTCAGGACTGAGTCGTGGAGGATGAGCAGTTTGGGCCTCTTTGGGTCGTCGTCTTCATATTGAGTTGATCGTTGTTCCCTCTTTTTGGATTTCAGTTTGTTACGCTGGACGGGTTCGTTGAGGTTGCCGTGTTGACTTTCATTATCTGTCTCACTCTCAGTTTCGCTGAGGGAGTCGCTGTCTATCGGCGCTATCTCGCGATTGTCTTTCATGGACATTTCCGCCTTTTCTCCTGTTTTCTTTTGGAGGTCCTTAGGTTTGTTTTCCACAGGCTTCTGTTTAGAGGCTGCTGTCTCCCGAATAGTCGTTTCCTGGGTCGTTGAGATGGGTGTCCGTACGTCCTTTTTGGCACTGGAGTCATGTGCAACAGCGATTTGTCCCTTGGGGGGTTGTGCACTAGGGTCGGGTGTGGGTTGTTGGCCCCTGGTGAAGACGGGTATTCCCGACGGGGTGGAGGTCGCGGGTCTTTTCGGTTTGGCGTCAGCTTTTGGGGTGAGGAGGGAGGGGGAGGTGCCGTGTTTCCTACCAGGGTGGAGTGGGGTAGCAGGCGGCACTGCTACTCTCTTCGAAATGCTCCATCGCCCTTCGACGAGACTCATCTAATGCGATTATGGGCGCATTAAAACCCTAGCTCCGGGTGGGATCCCGGCGGGGGCCCGGGTAGCTCAGGTGGTAGAGCACTGGACTTGTGATCGAAAGGTCGCTGGTTTGAATCCGGGCCGGGACGGACACAGGTCAACCTTATGTGCAGACCCAGAGACGGTATCCATCTCCCACCCCCTCATTCTGCCATAAGTGCAGATGGCCGATACCACCTAAACACGCATACACTTGTGTATCTCATCTAAAGTCTGGTTAAAACCCGGGAACATGCCCCTAATGACTTTGCCGTGAGGGCGTAATACTTGAATTGCTCTCTCTGGGATCCCGGCAAATTCTCCCCCCTGTGCTCTCAGGGTAGGACGTACGGGCCATGAGCTACGGGTGAGGCAACCCCGACAGAAACCTCGAGTGCTGAAGACGGAGGTACTGGGCTGCACGGCGCACTCTAATAAACCATGGTACCACGCATCAACGCCAACCATGACAAAGCGGCGAACGCAAGAAGAAGAAGAATGTTGAGGAGAAAGAGCGGTACAAGCCGACATGGGTAGTGCGTGTGTGTGTTTGTTCGTTCGTCCTTTCGTTCGTTTTTTTCGTTCGTTTGTTCGTTCGTTCTCTGTCTGTCTGTCTGTTTGTCTGCCCGTGTGTCAGCCAGTCTGTCTGTCTGTCTGTCTGCTTCTCTCTCTCTCTCTCTCTCTCTCTCTCTCTCTCTCTCTCTCTCTCTCTCTCTCTCTCTCTCTCTCTCTCTCTCTCTCTCCTTTCGCGTATACGAATTCTTTTTAACACGGACTAACTTCATCTTCAGAGCATCTTCAATAAAGAGGGTGAAAGGTAGGTTTTTTTCCTTTCATGACTGAGACCTTTGTTAATGTGAAAAAGGACTCAAGCGAAGAATCACCAATCACCAATCACCAATCACAAATCACCAATCACCAATCACCAATCACCAATCACCAATCACCAATCACAAATCACCAATCACAAATCACCAATCACCAATCACAAATCACCAATCACAAATCACCAATCACCAATCACCAATCACCAATCACCAATCACCAATCACAAATCACCAATCACCAATCACAAATCACAAATCACCAATCACAAATCACCAATCACCAATCACCAATCACCAATCACCAATCACCAATCACCAATCACCAATCACAAATCACCAATCACCAATCACCAATCACCAATCACCAATCACCAATCACCAATCTGTACAAACAACCGTCGGGCTGTTGATTTTATTGGTGTGAGTTAAGATCGACGTACTTGCCCGAGTAATAGCCTGTGACGACACCGTACTCGTCAGCCGAGTAGACGTGGTAATAGTTGATCCACAACTCCCCGGCGTCCATGTAGGCTGGGGAGACCCATTCGATCTCGTACCACTTGCCAAGAAACTGTGGAGTAAAAAAAAAGATTTTTTTTTTAAATAAAGAAGAGAGAGACAGAGACTTTGTCGAAGATTGGTTCACCAAAATGTTAATCAAATTTGGTTAAAAAATGAGGATGTGACAGTGCCGCCTCAACTTTTTTTAAATCCGTATATGACGTCACCAAAGATATCTATTCAAAAAAAGAAACCATCATCTGGGGAAATCATCCCCAGGAGCGATCATGTGAAGTTTTATGAACATTGGTCCAGTAGTTTTCTGGGAATAGCTTGACCAATGTAAAAAGAAGAACAAAAAAAACTACAATTTTAACGAACAAATGAACTTGAACAGCGAAGAAAATAACGAAAAACTCTATCACGCTCTCACCAGATCGATGTCAAAGTTTTGCTGCAGAGGAACATTGGACAAGGTACACGGTGCTTGGCCAGACACAGAAACCATTGCAATGCAAAGACTGACCATGCATATCAACGTGTACCTCACTACTCCTACCATCATCTTGACCAGTCTTACTTATCAGAAAATGAAAACACCTGCTTCAAAATACGGCCCGCAAGGAGATTCTCTCACACAATTGACAGTCCGGAGAAGGCTACCATTCATCAGAGTAAGCAAACACACGAAGGGATTCTTCCGCAAAATACAGTGTCTTCACAAAGACACCTTCGCTCAGAATAATCTGACACACCAATGTTCAAAATGCGTGTTGCAATGAGCAGAGACTATAGAGTATATACACTCTGCCGAAGGCTACACACTCTTCAGTAGCCTACTTCAACTCAGAATACAGTAACATCGAGATAGTTTCTACTGCAAAGTACACAATACAGCATGGCATGTGTTTGGGCTCTGTGGACCCCCATTTTGAAGACAGCACTACCTCCTACCCCCTCCCACCCCCCCCCCCCCCACTTCTCCCCGATTTAAGACCGGATCGAGTGTATTGTGCGTATGGTATTCACTGGGTATTTGTTTTACTACCGGGACCAGGGAGATCGTCTTACATGCGAACGTCAAGAAGGGTGTGTGTGTGTGTGTGTGTGTGTGTGTGTGTGTATGTATGTGTGTGAGTGTGTGTGCGTGTGTGTGTGTGTGTGTGTGTGAGTGTGTGTGTGTGTGTGTGTGTGTGTGTGTATGTGTGTGTGTGTGTGTATGTGTGTGTGTGAGTGTGTGTGCGTGTGTGTGTGTGTGTGTGTGAGTGTGAGTGTGTGTGTGTGTGTGTGTATGTGTGTGTGTGTGAGTGTGTGTGTGTGTGTGTGTGTGTGTGTGTGTGTGTGTGTGTGTGTGTGTTTGTTCTATTCAGGTTTACCCCCCACCCCCAAATAAAAAAAGGGGGAGTTAAATGGTTCACCTGCCGACAGGGATTAACACGTAGACCTGGAAAGTTTGTTATACGACTTGTACTGCTTTTCCCAAAAACCCTGTCACAATTTTCCGACAGTCTACGCGGATGACCCTCCCTGTCCATATCCTTATCCTTAGGGTGTCAGGAAAGTGAGAAAAATAATGTCGCGTCATGCTTCTGTGGCGCACTTCGTCACGAAAATCAGTGAGACGGTGAGATAGCATGTTGTGTCGTGTGTCTGCATCTCTAAGTATAGCAGTCGGTCTACACTTTCGGCGCAAACATCAATCAAATCAAATGAACTTAATTATCTCGCATGGAGAAATTGCAGTGGTGGTACATGGTGCATGTAATATAAAGACAAACGAAAGACTTCGACACTAATATTACATTCAAATATATGTACGACATTTAAAGCATTTAAAGGCACGTACACTCCTTCTCGATAAAACAAAGTGTGACCCACAATCTCAGATCAGGCCAGGATTTGACATGGGATAAGATCATCCCTCCACTTGGTCACATACCACTTTGTCACATTCCTTCTTCTTCTTCAGCGTTCCAGAATTGTCTGGTTACGTGTGAGCTCGTTTACCCATTTTGGTTCCCCACACTGTACTCTGAGAGCATAGTCAGCTTCACTCCGCTTTCGTTGAGTAGGCATGCTGGGTATTTTCGAGTTTCCATAACCCACCGAACTCCGACATGGATTACAGGAT